>NC_090738.1:10815549-10865549 GCF_036898095.1 Palaemon carinicauda | reverse complement strand
TCTTACTAAAAGCATGGATCTCACTGACCCTTTTAGCCGAAGCCAAGCTCACCAAAAAAAGTGTCTTGAGGGTAAGATCCTTCAGGGAGGCTGAATTTAAAGGCTCAAACCTGTCTGACATTAGGAACTGTAGGACCACGTCTAAGTTCCAAGCAGGAGTTGAAATACGACGCTCCTTAGAGGTCTCAAAAGACTTAAGGAGGTCTTGGAGATCTTTGTTATTTGAAAGATCCAAGCCTCTATGCCTGAAAACAGAAGCCAACATGCTTCTGTAGCCTTTAATGGTGGATGCAGAGAGGGAGCGACCGTTTCTCAGATACAGGAGAAAATCCGCAATCTGCGCTACAGAGGTACTGGAGGAGGAAATAGAGGAGGACTTGCACCAATCTCTAAATACCTCCCACTTCGACTGGTAGATCTTGATTGTAGAGGATCTCCTAGCCCTCGCGATCGCTCTGGCTGCCTCCTTCGAAAATCCTCGAGCTCTTGAGTGTCTTTTGATAGTCTGAAGGCAGTCAGACGAAGCGCGGGGAGGCTTTGATGAAGTCTCTTTACGTGAGGCTGCCGTAAGAGATCCATCCGTAAAGGCAGACTCCTTGGAACGTCTACCAGCCATAGAAGTACCTCTGTGAACCACTCTCTCGCGGGCCAGAGGGGAGCAACCAACGTCAACCTTGTCCCTTCGTGAGAGGCGAACTTCTGCAACACCTTGTTGAGGATCTTGAACGGTGGAAATGCGTAAGCGTCCAGGTGAGACCAGTCCAACAGAAAGGCATCTATGTGGGCCACCTCTGGATCTGGGACTGGAGAGCAATAAGTCGGGAGCCTTTTGGTCAGCGAGGTCACAAAGAGATCGATGGTGGGTTGACCCCAAGTCATACAAAGACTCTTGCACACATCCTTGTGGAGGGTCCACTCTGTAGGGATCACCTGACCTCTCCGACTGAGACAGTCCGCCAAGACGTTCAACTTCCCTTGGACGAACCTCGTCAAAAGTGTGATGCTTCGATCTTTTGACCAGATGAGGAGGTCCCTTGCGATGACGAAAAGAGCGTGGGAGTGAGTGCCTCCTTGCTTGGAGATGTAAGCCAAGGCCGTGGTATTGTCCGCATTCACTTCTACCACCTTGTTTTGAAGCAGACTCTCGAAATTCGTCAGTGCTAAATGGACTGCCAACAGCTCCTTGCAGTTGATGTGAAGGCTCCTCTGGTCTGCCGTCCAAAGACCCGAGCATTCCAGACTGTCCAGAGTCGCCCCCCAACCCAAATCCGATGCGTCTGAAAATAACACATGGTTTGGGTTCTTGACTGCCAGAGACAGACCTTCTCGAAGTCTTATATTGCTGTCCCACCAGGCCAGGCAAGTCTTGACTAGTTCGGAGATCGGGATCGAGACCGCCTCCAAAGTTTTCTCCTTGTTCCAATGGGAGTCTAAATGGAACTGGAGAGGGCGTAGGTGAAGTCTCCCTAGAGAGATAAACTGTTCCAAGGATGAAAGCGTCCCTAAGAGGCTCATCCAGCTTCTCACAGAGCAATGGTCCTTCTCTAGCATGAGACGGACTTTGAGCAAAGCTTGCTATATCCTGTTGGCAGACGGAAAAACCCGAAAAGCTAGATTCTGTATCTCCATCCCCAAATAGAGAATCGTTTGGGAGGGAGTCAGCTGAGACTTCTCTATGTTCACCAATAGGCCCAACTCCTTCGCAAGATCCAACGTCCACTGTAGGTCCTGCAGACAGCGATGACGGGACGACGCTCTGAGTAACCAGTCGTCCAGGTACAGGGAGGCTCTGATCCCCGACAAATGTAGGAATTTTGCTACATTTCTCATGAGCCTCGTAAAAACAAGAGGAGCAGGGCTGAGGCCGAAGCACAGTGCTCGGAATTGGTACACCACATTCCTGTATACAAACCTTAGATACGGCTGAGAATCTGGGTGTATAGGAATGTGGAAGTACGCATCCTGCAAGTCGAGAGAGACCATCCAGTCTCCCTCTCTGACTGCTGCTAGTACGGATTTGGTGGTCTCCATCGTAAACTTTGTTTTGACAAACACATTGAGAGCACTGACATCCAGCACCGGCCTCCAACCTCCTGTATGCTTTGGAACTAGGAAGAGACGGTTGTAAAACCCTGGGGATTGAAGGTCCGAGACTTTCACCACCGCCCCCTTCTCTAACAACTGAGACACCTGCAGATGTAATGCCTGTCTCTTCGACTCCTCTCGATACCTGGGAGAGAGGTCTATCGGATCTTTTACTAGAGGAGGTCTCCGTACAAAAGGGATTTTGTAACCCTCCTTTAGCAACAAAACAGACTCCCGGTCTGCACCCCTCTTCTCCCAGGCCTGCCAGAAGTTGGTCAATCTGGCCCCTACTGCTGTCTGAGGACGTGGGCAGTCAGACTCTGCCACGGGAGGACTTAGATCCTCTCCTCTTACCTCTCTTACTATCGGCACGAGAGCCTCCCTTACTGGGAGCTCTGCCACGAAAGGGCGGGATAAACCTTGTCGCTGGAGTATCAAACTTAGGTCTGTTGACATAAGAGGACGAAGGTACAGCCTTACGCGCAGACGTGGCCATCAAATCATGAGTATCCTTCTGCACAAGAGACGCTGCGATATCCTTAATCAGCTGCTGCGGGAACAGGGCAGAAGACAATGGCGCAAAGAGTAGTTCTGACCTTTGGCAAGGAGTGACACCTGCAGACAGGAAAGAACAAAGTCTCTCTCTCTTCTTAAGAACTCCTGCTGTAAAAGTAGCAGCGAGTTCATTAGAGCCATCTCGGATAGCCTTGTCCATGCAGGACATAATTTGCACAGAGACATCACGGTCTGCTGAGGAGATCTTCCTACTCAAGGCTCCCAGCGACCAATCCAAAAAGTTGAAAACTTCAAAGGCCCGATAAACTCCTTTGAGGAGATGATCTAGGTCTGAAGAGGACCAGCAAACCTTCGAGCGTCTCATGGCCAGACGACGAGGAGAGTCTACGAGGCTTGAGAAGTCTCCCTGGGCAGAGGCAGGTACTCCCAAGCCGAGAACTTCTCCCGTGTCATACCAGACGCTCGCACGAGAAGCCAGTTTAAAAGGGGGAAAAGCAAAAGCTGACTTCGCCAAACTCCTCCTGGTCATTAACCAGTCGCCTAATAAATGCAAAGCTCTCTTAGAAGAGCGAGAGAGCACTAACTTTGTGAACGACAGAGTCGAAGGAGCTAGGCCCAGCGTGAACTCTGATGGGGGAGAACGAGGAGCAGCAGACACAAAATGATCAGGAAAAAGTTCCTTAAAAATAAGCATGATCTTCTTAAAATCAAGAGAGGGCTGAGCAACTTTAGGCTCCTCTCCGTCCGAAAAAGTCCCCAAAGGAATATCAGTTGGAAGGGGATCAACGACTTCATCAGACGGAACTTCGTCCGACAACTGCCGAGTCTCGCGATACGGAGAGACATGCCGAGGAGGCAACGCTTGACAGGCTATGTCAACATGCGACGGAGCAGCAGCAACAGCTGAGGAAACGACGTCACGCCGCGGCTGCAAAGACTGAAAGTCTTGTGACTGACAAACAACAACAGCCTGAGTTGATTGCCGTTCGACATCACGTCGAGACTGCATTGACTGCAGGGTCTGAGCAGGAAAAACAACATCTGACTGCGGTGACAGACGTTCAACGTCACGTCGGGGCAACGGAGTCAGTCGACGAACGTCAGTGCGGGGCTGCGGTGACAGCTGCTGAACGTCAGCTCGAGACTGCAGCAAGGGGGGTTCCACGTCACGTGACTGACGTGAATGACAAGGACTAGAAACGGTAGCGCTAACATCATAAGGACGAGAAAACACTCGTTTAGGCGGCTGAAGGCCAGAGTCACGCTTATCGTACTGGCGAACCGCAAGCAAACGATCTTTGCGAACCTGTTCATGCTCGTAATCTTCCATCAAGGAGGAAAGTTTACACTGCATGTCCCGCAGGACAACCCACTTCGGGTCAACGGGAGTCGGAACGGGCCGTGACGTCGGTAACGTCTGTGCATGCAAATCATCGCACTTACCGAGACCCTCGGACTCCGTGTTACGTTTTCGCTTAACAGGCGAACAGCCATCCGATGACTGAAAGTGGTCAGAGCTGCCCCAATGGCTACAGCCAGGACGCTGGACCTGTCCTGAAGGGACTGACTTGCGGTTTAAGGGTCTAGAAATCTTACGCCAAGGTTTCTTATGCGACAAGTCGTCGGAAGACGAGGAGAACTTAGTCTCCCCCGTCTTTCGTCTTATGGTAAGGACGTTCTTGATGAGAAATGTCTGATACCAAAGAGGGAACGTCTGTACGTCGGTTTACACCTCTCGCTCCCTTAAGTCCTACGACATTCCTTCTCCCTGGTGCAGGGGAGCCTGAAAGAGGTCTCGGACTAGGGGAGCGACAAGCACGAACAGACGAACCCTCGGTCGCAACACTAAACACATTTTGCGCACTTTCCACTTTACCACTTTGATTTTCTACTTTACCACTTTGACACTTTAACAACTTAACATCGGACATAAGCTGGTTCCTGTCCGAGGCTAAGGTTTCAACCTTCTCACCTAATGCTTGAATAGCTAAAAACATATCGCGCATTGAAGGTTCATGAGTGCTAATAGGGGGTTCAGAAACTACCACTACAGGGGAAGGATTAGGTTCAGGGGCATGAGAGGAGGAAAATTCTAAAGATCTAGATGAGCTTCTCCTCACCCTATCTCTTTCGAGCTTACGAGTATATTTTTCATACTCTAACCACTCGAATTCCGACAAAACCACGCACTCCTCTCTCGGTCTTTTTTATCTATCGTGGATTTATTTTGTCATGTCCGAAGCTCCATCTTCACACATTCCAATGTTAAGTACCATAGTTTGTTTTGACAGTATTTTATTGTACCGGGCTTGTGTTTTATATCCAGTATAGTCTGTTTTATTATTCCCGTCTGGCCTGTCATGGCGGCCATTGTTTGTTCACTTGTTTGGGAATTCATCTTTGTCTGCCCGTTTAGTACTCTGTCACTTAGGTTCTTGGTTAAGTCCCTGGCCTTATGCCTTTAGAACCGTTATTATTTTTATTTTTATTTTTTTTTTTGTGTATTTATGCTCATGGTACTTTTTGCAAGTAAGTCCAGCCTACGATCGAGATAGCGATTTAGCTTTGTTTTTGTTTAGTAACCGCCCGAGGCGTTCGTCACTCGACTCGGTTAAAGGAACAGTGCTATTTATTTTAAGTTTTAACGGATGCTATTCTTCGATCGTAGTATTATATGGATGTACATTTTTATTTTATACGTTTATAATAGTGTTTTGTGATTTTTAGTCCTGTTTTTGTGTCCAAGAGAGCGGGAGATTGGGGTCCCCGTTTTCTGTTCGCAGTCACGAGTTACCCCTTTCTCTCGTTTTCTTTCTTAGCTCCGGTGGGGGAGCGGATTTCCCGTTTTCCGTTTTGTGCGTTCAGCGGGTTCTCCCTCCCTCACCTCTCCCCCTCTGGGTGGATGATAACTTACGAGTTATTTATTTTTCGTGACTTTTCAATTGTTAGCGTTATTTTGGTCCGTGTTTCGTCCTCTCCCCGTTACGGCTCGGGAGTAGTTATGAACGTTATCCACTCCGCCTTGAGTTATACTCCGCCACGAGGGATTCTCAATAACTTTCGTTCTATTGTTATATTTATATTGTTTACTACATGGGACGGGCTTCATATTGTTTAGATAAGACCCTCCGGTGGCCCTTACTTCGGTCTCAGGCCACGGCCATATCCACAATAGCCTTTGTTATTACAACTGTGTTGTTATTCACAATAATTATTCAGGACCTTTCTTCTCCCTCCGGCCTCACCGGAGATCGTAAATACGCTTTACTATAATCTAAGCTTTAGTCTTTAGCTACGACTTAGCTTTTTATCTTTCACAATTGAATTATTAGCCACAATTGAATTATTCAGGGCATCTCATTATCCTCCGGCGTCACCGGAGGTCGCCCAAACACTTAACACTTAAAGTTGCCTTAGCTAATTAGCTAAGGCTCCTTTATTCAGGACATTTCATTACGATCCGGCCTCACCGGAGCTCCGGCTTCACCGGAGGTCGCCCATACACTTCACACTTATATTTGCCTTGCCTTTAGCTAAGGCTGGTGTTTGTATTTATTTTAAGGGCATGTCACTGCTTCCCCGACCCTTGGAGGTCGGCGGATTACTTTAAGCTTATTATCCTTATGTCATTAACAGACATTGGGTGCATTACAAATATACAGACAATTGAATTTTAAAGTGCCAACAATGGTATGGGGCAGTATCAACTTAAAGTTAATAGTTAGTTGTTTGGTCAATGCAATATGGGTGCTTAGGTAATTCAGTGAGTGCCAGAACTCTAAAATAATAGGTTTTTATCCCTTATCAGAGTTTCAAGCATCACCAGACTCATGTCTCCTTTCTTTTACAGAAGGCCCGTTGTACTGCTGAAGGATGCTCTGCCTCGTTCAGCGACCCCGTTGGGCATGACCTCTGCCGGTCTCATGCTCACTGCTCCATTCCCTTTATCCAGGAACCGGGACAGGCCCAATACCCAGTGTGGTTCCCGGATTTGTGCTCGTTCTGTTACGAGTTGTCGTCAGTTCTGCTGAATGATGATGTAAGTGGGTTTTCCCTTTGTTCCTTATTTCTCGTTGGCAGACACTAATATAGACAGGAATATGATATACACAGTATATTTAGGAGGGCAAACCCCCTCCTCCATCACTAATCACTGCAAATCTTACAGGCCGATGATGTCTCTCTTCGGTCAGCAAGGGCTACTCTTCGGCCGTGGGTGTCGGGCTTTGGCAGGAATGCCCCGTCTGGCGCTCCCTATCTCCTCGATGGGGATATGGCCTCCCGTCTCTTCCCAGGCTCGACTACTGCTGCAGTCTCTCCTGACCTTGCTGCCCCTTTAATTGAAGAAGTCAGGGCTACCATTTCCGTGGAGGACGAAACCCTCGTACCGATGGACATGGCTGGTCTGGATATAGACGTAGAACCCAGGGACGAGCAGGTAAGTGGTGCCGAGTTGGTGGAAACCCTTTTCTCTCCTACTCCCTCTTCTACCTCTTCCTTTCTAGGTTTTGATAACTCTAAGGCTTCTCCTCGGGATCCCTCTGCCTCCGTACGACCCAAGGTGAAGCCACTTCGAACTTATAAGACTTCAGCTTTGCCAGTATCAACGTCACCGGTCCCCGGACCCTCGACAGCTCCTGATATTCATATTGCTCCTCGTAAAACCACTACTCCTAAGAAGTCTAAGTCTACCAAATCCAAGAAAAAACCAACGGGTGACTTTCAGGTACCCTGGGCTGATCTCCTCCCCATCCAACTGATCAAAGGATTGGTCAGGGATCAAGTTCAACATCACTCTGGTGCAATAACAGAGATTAAGGATATGATGGCTACTCTGATCTGCGCCGGAACTCGGTTCCCTCCCCCTTCTGCCCCAGACGCATCGAAGCTGCCGCCCTTCGATAAAAACAATCCTTGGCGGTTTGCTTTGCATGCTCCATTCGTAGATGGCTCCCTAACTCTGGAGGGCATGGGCACCCGCCCTCTAGAGGACCTGGAGTTCTATCCCCCGGGCCTAGCATTCCCGTTCAATGGTTTTGTACGGTTAAAGGAACATGCATTGGTCCGTATGGACAAGGTACCGAAGGAAACGGTCATATTTCCAAAAGAGCAGGCCCAGGCTATCTGGGCCAGAACACTATCAGAGTGGGGGTGTATTAACTCCAAGCTCACCCCTCACAAGGGTTCCTACACTATTTTTACGACAGCGGCCTCCATCTCTTTGCCGCTCATAGACAAAGTCACAGAGCTGACTATACAGGCCATCAAAGAAGGCTCTTCCATGCCGGCTCTCAAGGAGACGGACCCCACCTCTTTGCTTATTCCGGGTTCCTCGGCAGCCTGGGATGCTGCGGCCTCTACCTTCACGGTGGGGAAACTAGACCCGGACTGTGCCTCTACTCTTTTCTCTGAGAAGCTTCCCAGATTAATAGAGAGTCTTCTCAAAACTGAGTTCGAGACCCGTACTAGACTTGCTAGGTCCCTCCAATCCATCACCTCCATGGAGTCCCTTGCATCTCTTTACCCAGAGGAAACGCTGTTCAGAGTCGCCACAAAGAACCAGCTGCTATCCTACCAAATAGATCTCCATGACTTCTGGTCAGCACGGGTTAGTTGCAGGAAGTTCGTTCTGTCGGAGGCCACCATCAGGCATGAGCCGAACAGACTGATAGCTTCCTCCTGCTGGGGTAAGACCCTCTTCCCTCAGACCGAGGTGGATAAGGTTCTTCAGGACGCAGCGAGGGCAAACCAGAATTTGCAGGTAAGGTGGGGTCTCTCAGCCAAAAAGAGGTTCGAACCCCAGAGACACACATTCTTCAAGAAGAAGCTGAGGTTTAGTCCTTACAAAGCGGCCCGGGGTACCTCGTCCCCACAGCCTTCCGCGGCCTCGACTTCTCGACAACAGGCGCCTCCTCAGCAGGTAGTCTACCTCGCTGCTCCCCCTGGTACACAGCCCAACCCCTCTTGGATGCCCTCACCTGCATACAACCCTGCCTACGAACCCTCCGGTTCCTTTCGTGGATACCAAAGAGGGAGTTCCAGAGGTAGAGGACAGTTCCGCCAACGCGGCGGGCCCAGAGCAAGGGGTTCCCGTGGAGGGAGGGGCCCTAAGTTCACTCCCTCCCAATGATGTGATGCCGGTAGGAGGGAGACTTTATCACTTCCGGGATCATTGGACCTTCAGTCCATGGGCTCACAGCATAATATCAAGGGGCTTGGGTTGGAAATGGTCACAGGGATCCCCTCCTCCACCGGTGACCTTCTTCCAGAGACCCACTCCCATCCTGGAAGAGTACACTGCGGAGTTACTCAAGAAGAGAGCAATCAAGCGGGTTCGATCCCTGAAGTTCCAAGGCCGCCTGTTTACAGTCCCGAAGAAAGACTCGTCGGCGTTGAGGGTAGTTCTGGACTTGTCGAAGCTCAACTCTTACATCCTTTGCGACAAGTTCCGTATGCTGACTATCTCTCAGGTACGGACCTTACTTCCCCGTGGGGCCGTCACCACCTCTATCGATCTTACCGACGCCTATTATCATGTCCCAGTAGCTCGAAACTTCTCTCCTTATCTAGGCTTCCGTCTCGGCAAGAGAGCCTTCGCATTCAAAGTCATGCCCTTCGGTCTCAGCATTGCCCCCAGGGTATTCACGAAACTGGGGGAGACGGTGCTCGAGCAACTCAGACACCAAGGGATACAAATCGTCGCCTATCTGGACGATTGGCTCATTTGGGCCCAGTCGCACCAGGAATGCAAAAGAGCTACGTCGAAGGTACTCCATTTTCTCGCCAAACTGGGCTTCCAAGTCAACCTCCGGAAGTCCCGCCTACAACCATCAAGCCTCTTCGAATGGTTAGGCATCCGTTGGGACCTCTCAAAGCACAAGCTCTCCCTTCCTCCCAAGAAGGTGAGGGAGATAGCTTCCAAGGTCAGGAACTTTCTCAAACACAAACAGGTGTCCAGAAGAGCTTTAGAACGGGTCCTCGGCCTACTCCAGTTTGCCTCACTGACCGATCTCCTATTAAAAGCCAAACTCAAAGACATCAATCGAGTTTGGAGAAAGAGGGCGACAATACCTTTAAGAGACAAGACCTCGAAGATCCCCTCTGTCTTGAAAATGAGACTACAACCATGGTCCGATCGGAGGAACCTCTCCAAGTCGGTTCCTCTACAGTTCCCCTCTCCACAAGTGACAATTCATACCGACGCGTCTCTGAGTGGTTGGGGGGGTTACTCCCAACATCAGATGTGTCAGGGCTCTTGGTCACCCGCCATGAGACAGTTCCATATCAATGTTCTCGAAGCCATGGCGGTGTTCTTGACCCTGAAGAGAATCTCCCCTCCGAGGTCGACCCACATCAGAGTAGTCTCAGACAGCACGGCCGTAGTCCACTGCCTCAACAGGGGGGGGTCCAAATCACCCAACCTGAATCAGATCCTGGTCACTATCTTCACCTTGGCAGCCGACAAAGACTGGTTCCTGTCAGCAACTCACCTAGCAGGAGTCCAGAATGTGATAGCAGACGCATTATCCAGGACGAGCCCACTGGAATCGGAGTGGTCCCTGGACATGCACTCCTTCCGGTGGATACTCAGGCTGGTTCCAGGTCTCCAGGTAGATCTATTCGCGACCCGACTCAATCACAAACTCCCGTGTTATGTGACACCGAACCTGGACCCTCAGGCTTATGCCATGGACGCATTAACCCTGGATTGGAACCATTGGCAGAAGATCTTCTTATTCCCTCCAGTGAATCTTCTACTGAAAGTCTTGCACAAACTCCGCTCCTTCAACGGGGTAGTAGCTTTAGTGGCACCTCACTGGCCAAAGAGCAGTTGGTTTCCTCTCCTCCTCGAGTTGAAACTCCGTCCCTTCCGGATCCCATTCCCCAAACTGACCCAGGTGGTCCAAACACGGACTGTGTCAGATTCCTCAAGGATAGCCAAAACCCTAACTTTGTGGATTTCATGAAGTTTGCGGCACGTAGGGACGCAAACATCGACCCAGATAATGTCCTCTTTATAGAATCAGACAAAAGGGACTCAACGATTCGCCAATATGATTCGGCGGTTAAGAAACTAGCGGATTTCTTAAGGACCTCAGACCATTCGGTTATGACTCCTAATTTAGCCATCTCCTTCTTTAGGTCCATTTTTGACAAAGGCCTAGCAGCTAGCACTATAACCACCATTAAGTCAGCTCTGAGGAAAGTCTTCCTGGTTGGGTTTAACATTAACCTGGCGGAGTCTTATTTCTCATCTATTCCAAAAGCATGTGCTAGGCTTCGACCTTCGGTCCGTCCTCAAAAGGTCTCTTGGTCTCTAAATGATGTCCTCAAACTGGCCTCCGACACGGACAACGAATCCTGCTCTTATATCACTCTTCTTAGGAAGACTTTATTTCTAACAGCTTTGGCCTCGGGTTCCAGAATCTCAGAACTAGCAGCTCTCTCACGAAACTCAGAGAACATGGATTTCCTCCCTTCAGGTGAGGTACTTCTTTCACCAGACAGGGCGTTCCTAGCTAAGAACGAGGACCCCCAAAATAGGTGGTCCCCTTGGAAGATTATTCCTCTTCTCCAAGATACTTCTCTATGTCCGGTCACCACTCTCAGGGCCTTTTTAGCCAGGACTGCTACCCGATCGTCTGGCCCCCTGTTTATCAGAGAACAAGGAGGTACCATTTCCATACGTGGCATTAGGCAACAGATCCTATACTTCATTAAACAAGCCAATCCGGGATCATTTCCCCATGCTCATGATATCCGATCGATAGCTACCTCCATCAACTATTTCCAGAATATGGACTTTGATAACCTTAAGAAGTACACGGGTTGGAAATCTCCTATGGTCTTCAAACGCCACTATCTAAAGAACTTACAGGCTCTTAAATATCCAACGGTTGCAGCTGGGAGCCTTATCTCTCCCCATTGATCTTTTGTTCTTCCTTTCATCCATCTCTTCTCTTCTCCCTCCTACCCGCCACTCGCACCACGACGCCGCTTCCTTGGTGGTTCGTTAGCCCTAAGTGTATTACATATTAGGTTAATATGATTGTAACTATTATTGTTTTCCCTTGTTATTAAGTTGGGATATTCTTAGCCATGTCAGTTTTGTTGCATGTTTTCCTCTGATACTCAGAGGTTTCCTTGTTATCATGTTTGTTTATCCTTACTCTCACTATGCCCTGTGGCTAGTTTATATTTTATGCCTACTTACCTGAATTATATATGATTTTCTTTACATGGTGTTGTTTCTCTCCCCTTATTAAATTAGTAGTTATTGTTGGGCTTGGAAGGCATTCTCTGGTACATTTTCGCCCGGCGCCACAGGTTCGACCCAGAAAAGGGATTTTGACGAAGGAAAAATCTATTTCTGGGGAGAGACCTGTGGCGCCCGGCGAAACCCTTCCCCTTATTTTACACGATCCCACCCTTTCCTTTCCAAGCCATCATGGTCAATACAGAAGGATGTTGTTCAGATGGCGCTCGCGTCGTGGCGTGGGTGGTGCGGCGATGGGGATGTGTCTAGGGCCTCTGTATCGGCCCATCCCTTTGGCGAAGGAATTAACTAAATGGAAGACAACCTGTGAATAGTGGATTTCACGCGCCTTTGCTTTATACACTACACCCAAAAGGTGCTCGCGCGAGGGTTGTAACCTCAGCATTCCATGCTTTTATCTTTCTCTGGTATAATTGGAAGGTTTTTATCAGAAAAGGTATACAAGAAGGACTTTTCGCCGGGCGCCACAGGTCTCTCCCCAGAAATAGATTTTTCCTTCGTCAAAATCCCTTTTTTCATACTCTAACCACTCGAATTCCGACAAAACCACGCACTCCTCACACCGATCTCCTAATTGGCAGGATTTACCCCGGCAATTAGAACAAACAGTATGAGGGTCGATAGAGGCTTTCGGAAGACGTTTGTTACAATCTCTCGCACATTTGCGATATACAGGAGAAGGGTCAGCCATTATGAACAACCAGAGAAAATCCAAAGTAAAGCCAAGTCATCAACAAAAAACAAAAAGCAATAAAGGTTTCAAGAGTTTTATTGAAGGAACACACCAACACAGCGAAAGCCAATAAAACCCAAAACAAAGTACTTCACCAATTCGGTAGAAAACTCGAGGTCTAGAGCGAGCAGAACCAATGTTGTCGGTGACACCGACAGAGAAGAACTGGAGTGGTTGAGAAGTATATGCGGTATCTGGCCGATAGTCGGCGCTGGTGGGCACACCCGCAACCTTCATGGCGATCGCTCGCGAGTTTTTTGGAATCTGTCGGGCCGTCGGAGACGTCAGCTATTTACATATTCACCGGCTAAGTTTAATATTTAAAATTTACTTATACCTGTTTGTTTCCTTTCACACAATATTAAAACAAAGGCTATATATTTTTTTTTGAGCAGCAGGCCCACTTATTTTAGCCACAGACTGCCACTGTTCGGGAGATCTAGAAGTTGCAGGTCCGGAAACCATTCTGCATGATGCCATAGAAGAGCTATGAGGGTCATCATTCAGTTGTTGGATGTTCTAGTCCTGTTGTGAATTCTTCTCATCCGACAGAACAGGGGAAAAGGCGTACACGTCGATGTTGTCCAACCGTTGATGGAATGCATCCTGCTATAGAGCCTGAGGGTCCAAGACTGGGAAGCAGTACAGCGGGAGCCTGAAGTTCAGTGAAGTTCAGGGACGCTGCGAACAGCTCCACTGTCTGGGAACCCCACAAAGTAAAGCAGGACTTTGTTGGCTATCAGGGGATTCAAGACCATTCAAGAGCCCATTATCCGAGTCGCTCTGCTCAGATTGTCTGCGAGCACATTCCTCTTGCCCGAAATGAAACGAGCTGATAGGGACACTGAATGTTCTTCCGACCATTGTAGAATCTACTGCAAGATGGTATAAAGGCAGCAAAAAGGTATCGCCTTGGTTGTTTATGTAAGCCACCACTGTAGTACTGTATTGTCGCTCATCAACACTACAAAGTGGCCCGCCAGAAACTGATGGAGAACTAGAAAGACTGCACTGATCTCCAAGAGATTTATGTACTGGTACCTTTTGGACTTGGACCATAGGCCTGAGACTGTGATATGCGGCAAGCGGTCCTCCCCATTATTCTTTTGATGCGTCTGTATAGAGCAACAAGTCTGGAGGAGGGACATGAAAATCCTGCCTTTTGCAGAGGTTTTCCTTTGCCACCCACCATAGCAGGTCTGTCACTTGGTCCTGTGTAATGGGAACTAAAATGTCCAGGGAGACTGATTGTTGGTTCCACAGGTACTTCAGCTGCCATTGCAGGGATCTCATCCTGAGGCGGACATTGGGAAGTAGACGGAGAAGAGAGGTTAGACAGCCTAGGAGACTTAACAACTGCCGGGTCGATAGATCTTCCCGTCTGAGGAATGGTCTTGCCACTTCTCTCAGCCTGTGTAATCTGTTGTCTGATGAATAGACTTTCTGTCGGTTGGTGTCTATAACCATACTGAGATGGAAGCAGTGATGACTTCTTGAGATTTATCATGATCCTCAGATCCTGACAAAACTCTAGAAGCTTGAATCGGCCAATCATCGAAGTATCTTAAGAGACTAATACCGTTCTTGTGAGGACAAGATAACACTAGGGCGAACACCTAGGTAAAGACCTGAGGCGCTGTCACGAGACCGAAGCAGAGAGCTTTGAACTGGTATTGTTTGCTCTAGTGCATCAATCTGAGACACTTCCTTGAAGACCGATTGATTGAGATCTGGAAGTATACGTCCTGGAGATCCAATGTGAACGTGAAGTCCCTTGGTCTTACAGCCTGGATGACTGGATGGTGGACCTCAACTTGAATTTCTGATTTATTCAGTTTATCTTCTGGTTCATTAGAAACATCAAAAGACAAAACATCAAATTTATTTGATGTCGTAACCTTAACGTTTCTAATGGAGGGTGGAGAGAGAGATGGAGGTCTCTGTCTTTTAAGATTAATAGATGGTGGGATTCTAGGTTTTTGCACCTTTCCCACTACAGGTGCATCAGGTAAGTTGGTCTCAAATGGAACCTCCATCAAATCAGGCAAGCCTGAGAGAGGTTTGTACTATTTTTTGTAATGGGGGATGAAGGCTGTACAGCAATGGGCAATGCCCTAGTGTAAATACACTGTGGTAAAGCCTCAGGAGGTAATATGGTTACCTCTTTATTTGACATTTTATCAGATGAAATACTTTTTTTGAGCTATTGGCAGTACTAGGTTGGTTTGATTTTAATGCCTTAGCATATGTATTTGATTTATTTAATAGTCTTTTGGCATGGGGCACACTTATATGTTCTAAGTTCGATTTGTTAAGGGCAGCTTCCTCCAACTTATATAGCTCGCAGCTCTTGTCTGTGGATTTATGATTCAAACTGCAATTTAAACACCTGGCTCCAAGTGCACACTCTCCATGGTAAGATTTGGAGCACATACCACACATCTCATTTTTGCAAACTTTAGACGGGTGCCCAAATTTAAAACAATTAAAGCATTGCAGTGGCTTCTGCTTGAATGGTCTTACTTTAATCCTTTTGTTCTCAATAATATTATGAAAAGGTACATCAGCATCCTGGAACGTAAGGATTATCACTGATGTACCTGGGACTTGGTGAACTTCCATACATTTAGTGGACACATGGCCAGTATCTCCTCCTCAGTAAATTCATATAGATCTCTGTTAAAAACTAACCCCCTTCCGTAGCTAAAATTTAGGTGTGGTTTGACATCTAACTTAATGTCATCATTACTTATTTTCATTTTGGACAATATTACAGACTGTGTATTGGATTTGGCATGGATAAGGAAACTATTTCTTCCAAAACGAGATATATTGCCTGGTGCAATAGTTCCTACTTTTTTCTGAATCAATTTGCATAATGTTATTTTCATAATAAAATAAATTTTTGAATATACTTACCCGCTGGTTATATAAGAATGGCTAAAGTCCCTGGACGCCCGGCAGGAAATTACAAATCTCGCGCGGCTATCGCAGATATGCCAGGTGTACACTAGCACCCTCGCGGTACTACAGGTAGAACTATACTCAACTTCTTCAGATTTTCCATGCCCCATGGTCTCTAGAGGGGAAGAGGGTGGGTTTTTAACTTATATAACCAGCGGGTAAGTATATTAAAAAATTTATTTTATTATGAAAATAACATTTTTAAATATAAAACTTACCCACTGGTTATATAAGAATGGCTGATTGACACCCTTGGTGGTGGGTCAGAGACAGCTACATAATTGGAAATTCACTTAAGAGTTACATAAACAACTTAAAGAGGTTCTCACCTGATAAGGAAGCTGACAGCAATGCTCTGCCTCATTTTGTCTGCTATCCTTTTTAGATCCAGTGGTCCACCCAGGGAGCTGATGATCTCTAGGAGCTGTCAAACAGTTCAATAACCTATAACATGACAGGACTTCAACTATTACCCTTGTTCCGGGCACTCTCTAGGAACAAAATGACCACCTGACTAGATCAAATATTGCGGAAGATTGCCGACCAATCTTCACGTACAATCATAAAAAACATACATAACAGTTCCAAGAGAAGAACAGGGGTAATAGGAATCTAGGGAAATGTAGTGGTGGATGTCTCACCTACTACTGCACTCATAGTTACGAGTGATCCCAAAACGTAGACGTCCTCATAAAGAGACTGGATACGGTCTAAGTAATGCAAGGCGAATACAGGATTACCCCTTCACAAGGCTGTATACGCGATGCTTTGCAGAGAACAGTTTAGTTTAAAAGTTACAGAAGCTCCTACAGCTGTAACTTAATGAGTCTTTACTCTTTCGACATCTTATGATGTGTCACACAACAGTGTGAAAGAACCTTTGTAATTAAAGTCTATATGAGATGATAAGAGCGTTTTAGACATAGATAGCGCAGGCTTCTTGACCGTGCACCAAAGAGTCACGAATACACACTTAACTTCTTTGGTCCTGTCCCGATAAAACTTCGTTTTAAGTGGGTAAAAAAAAACTCTTTGCAGCCATTCACAAACCAAATTCGAGAGGATAGATATCCCGAAAGATTTAGGCCATGGATGAGAAGGACATTTGTTAAAGACCAAGAATCCAGGTTGCAAGACGCCTATGGCTTAACCATTGTGAAGTCCATGTTCTTGCTAAAAGAGTGAACTCCACTGACTCTCAACTATGGTAGACTTACTCAGAAAGTCTCCAAAGCTAGGCCTTAAAAAAATAAAAAATAAAATAAAAACAGGGGTAAAGGCTTGGATCTGTCACTACCCCGAAATTCCAGAAACGACCCCTAAATTTCAGGCTGGCGCATCTTGCTGACGCTTCCAAGTCATCTCAAATTATCCGAGAAGATCTATAAGGTCTTTATTTGATAGATCCAATCTTCTGCGTCTGAAGACAGCTGTCCGCATACTCCTGTACCCTTTGATGGTCGAGGAGGAAAAAATGTGTTTTCTTCTGAGGTCTAAGAAGAAACAGGCCACTTGTCTTAGAGTTATCAAATGAAGAGCTGGCTTTAGCTCTACACCTCTCCATAAAACACCCTATTTGGGTTGCAAAACCTTGAGGCAAAGGTCCCTTATACAAGAGCTAGCCTCAGCTGTCTCCTTCGAACAACCCTCTAGAGTCTAGATCATAGGGGTCTTCCGAAATACTGGAGGCAGCTAGACCTAAAGCTTGATGGTTTGAAATACAGCGTTCGTGATCCTGACACAGGAAAAACGGACTGATAACATGCTTCCAGCATGCACCCATCATGATCCCAGCATGAGTCCAGTATGGTTCCAGCCTGCTGTATATGCTCAACATGTCGTGAGAGAGTGTGTCAAGATCTAGACCTCCTCCCAAAACGCATCCAGATCAGTCGCAAGAAACCGATACTAAAGCTAGGCTTGCTGAAAAGAAGCATCAACAACATGAATCTAATGCTGTGAAGTTAAGACCTGATCGTGTGTACCAACAAATGTTCAACACACTTAAAGTCAAAGCTTGACGCTAGGAAGCGTTAGCTGCGAGGCGAGAGAGACGCGAAGGAGAGACAACAGTCTACCATACTGCTGTGAGTAAAAGACTTGACTGTATACGTCTAATATGCGACTATAATGTCGCATGTGCTTGCATCCCCGTAAGGTGCCAGCGTGCTGTATGCATTCACCTTGTCGAGTGGATACAGAGCTCTGTGTACGTCTCACCTGTTGTAAATCTACAGCGTGCTGCAAGGAGGCAACAGCATCGTGTCCAGTCAGTGGCGCAAAGGAGCAACTGTTAGTCTATCATGACGTGGAAAAAACCTGACTGACCTTATCCAGTATATGTCCAGGCTGGCACATGCGTCTAGATTGCTTAGGATTTCAGATTGACCTGTTTGCTGAGAGTTGCTCGCATGTAGCATGCGTCCGCATGAGTGGAGTCACGTATCCCGCAGACCGCGAAGATGGGGCAACTAGTTGAAAGAATCAACTTTGACTGTCAGCGTCCAACATACGACCAGACTGGCGTCTGCGTCTGAGACCGTGTACGTCTGCGCTGCTACAAGCATCTGCTCTAACGCTTCCCGTAACAAGAGCATATCTTTACGAGGAAGCGTTGCTGAGCATCAGAGAACTACGCTGTCTGATACTAACGGAAAACCATCCCTTTGATCTATGGTAGTCCTTACTCTTTTAGGAGAAAAAATTTTTTCCCCCCAAGAATCGTAAACACTAAAAATAGATGAAATTGACCTCTTTTAGCTCAGACCAAGCCTACACTCGCGTGGCAGCTTGTGCGCCAACTCGAGCGTGAGCGAAGGCTATGAGAGATCATCAACCGCAGTCCCATGAGCGACCTGGGAGAGTCCTTATGACATTTCCAGCGCGCCTTGTGTGCGACCTGAACGTATCCCATGTTGTGAGATACCGTCAACAGTAGTCGCTAGACCCCAGAAGAAAGTACTAGACATTTCCCCAAACTGGGGGCGGAGAAGAAGTGTGAACAGAAGCAAACTGAGCACCTTTTCTCTCAAAGAATTATGTGTCTTACCCAATTTGGTGCTGACACGTCGCATTTTTTCAACAGAAAAAACTTCCGGCGAACAGCAGTTACTGCGAGATAAGTTACTAGAAAACATACGACTCCTGAAAGGTCTTGGACGTATTGATTGTTGACTACCAAGTCTAGGTTTTGCGTCCCTGGACGAGGACAAACTTTCTTCGCTGAATGTGCTTCAGATTCCAGAGGAAGAGCCAGTATTATATGTGACTTGTCTGACTTCCGCTTCTCTCGTGGAAGAAAAAACACACTATTGCTTCCCGTTTAAGCATCGCAACACACCTGCTCTGAGGATAAGTTCTGTTCGTGCGCATACTTGACGATTAACTTCCTAGTCTAGTAGACAGGAAGAGCGTAGAACGTCATCCGATTGGAGCTGTGCTCTGATCAAAACGTTGACCTTCCTGTGCAGGCGCATCAGTGGCGACATGGGCGCACTTGCGTTGTTCCATATCCATATCCAATTGACACCCACTCGCCTTGCGTTTGCTGTCACGATTTGTTTTACTATGAGAAGAATCTAGCTGGCGCCGACACTCCGCCGTGTCCTGGCGCGCCGCGCTGACGCGATGCTCGCGCTGACACACTGCCATTTCATGACTCGACTGGCGTGGGTCGTCAAGCTGACGCTTGGCGCCTGCCTGCCGCTGCCGCTGACACTCCGCGGCTTCATCGATTAACTTCTGAGCTTCGTCACGCTGCCGCTTAGGTTCTGATACTGCAGCCATTCTATCTAACCAGCGGGTAAGTTTTATGTTTAAAAAAAAGAGTGTTTCAAAACATATTACATTAAATCATAAAAGATCTGCCCGTGGTGGGAGATATACTCTTACCCTCTATTCTCATAAAGGCCTTAATGCACTTCCTGCTGTTACAGCTGCAGGAGCTGCATCAACCTCTACAGTAAGGTTCGCTATTTCTCTGCTAATGTTAATTTACCTATTTATCTATTTTCTTATTAACTTACTGAGCCATCTTTCCCTATAGGAGCCCCTTGGGTTAAAGCATCTTGCTTTCTCAACTAGGGTTGTAGCCTGGCTAGTAATAAAAATAAAATAAATAAGAGACACCATCAACTCAACTAGCGAAACTCTGGAGTCGGAATGAGGAGCAGCAGGTATAAAATAAAAGGGAAACTCTTCAGAAAAATTCTCATGTGTTTCTGAAAGTTATTCCCTTCCTCCCACAAAACTCTATCCTAGGAAGAGAAGTCTTGATTCTTAGGAATCCACTCATTAGGATTCTGAACTCAGACCTCAATGCTTGTAGGTTTTAATTCTAGTTCTCTTAACCAAGAGTTAGCCCAGCAGGCCTTGGTCCAAGAATATATCTTTCTAGTTAAGATTTATTTCTTAATATAGCGCCTGGAGCAAAAATAACTCAATGCTAGATGATCATGGTTAGGTAGACATTAAAGTCTGTTGTCATAGGTAGCGAAGCTTCCACACTGACGCTGAAGCTTCCACACTGACGCTGAAGCTTCCACACCGACACTGAAGCGCGCTGAAGCGTCCACACTGACGCTCCGTTCCGTTGACGTTCCGCTTCCTTGCCGCACCATTCCGCTGATGCTTCGCCGGCTCTGCTGTCTGTCATGACGCTTGGTAGCATGCTCTGCTGCCTGGGGAACATCGGCGCGCCTGAATAAACTGATACTAAGCGCAATGAACGGTCGGTTTGCGTTGAGCAGGTAATTGAAGTGATGCATCCACTTCCTCCCATCGTTGAACATTGTGGCTGGTAGGCCGCCTGTGCGACAACGAGTCATCACCGTTAAAGACACGTCGCCTGTGCGACCGTGTCAAGACCGGAATCGTGACACCCAACCGCACTGTCAACGGCAGGCTGATAAGACTTCATAAATGAAGATAATTGCTGTTTCACGCCTAACAGCAAAGATCAGAATCAACCTTAGGCAAAATGTAATCAGCATTATCTTTGTCGATCCCTAGCGCTTGCCACTGTCAGGAGACGACACCCATCAGGTGGAGGCGGCGGCACTAAGTCCGTGCCGCATGAAACGTAAATACGCAGAACGAATCTAATTTTGTTTTCAGCTTAGCGCCAGAAGCGCGCGTATAATGTTTGAAAACACTAATACCTCGCTTTATCTATAGCGAGGGTGAGCGTTCTGGGGGACGACAGAAAACGCTTGAGAGGACTTCTGTTCGGGTCTTAAAAGACTGTAACACCTGGCTACCCTCTCGATTCCTTTTGCCGTTTGACTTAACTTCTCCCCTGGGTCTGGGAGCTTGACAGAGGTCTAAGGCTAGGATCACAACAGGTCCGAACAGAAGCACTCTCCACTGAATAAAATTCACTGCGTAATTTAACACTAAAAAATTTGCATTCTACTCTTTGGTAAAAAGAAAGTTTCACAATCATTTGAAAACCAAAGTATAAGTTCTCTCAAACGAAATGAACTCTTAGAGAGAGACTTAGAATTCTGTCAATCGTTTGAATGGGAATGAAAAGTCACTGAATCCCATATGAATGCAGCGAAATATTAAATATTAAATATTACCTTAATAGATATATTTATAAATTAAAGTAAACCCTTAAATTAAGGGATTCCAATAAAAGATGAATCATCACTCATATTCATTGGAACATTTACACTTAATATACGAACAATCTTAGTATTCCATTATGGAAACAACGATACATAGAATCGTGCACTACATCGATTGTAAAGAAAACTGCATCGTATAAACATTGAGTGAACTTTAACTTCCTTTAATCTCTGACTAAGGAAAAATACTGAAAGGACCAATTAATTTCAAAATAAAATGTTCCTTTTATATAGTACAACTAAAAAACTTGAGAAGTAAGAAGGATGTACTATTCATAAAAATCGCTACAAAATATTGTAATATTGTAACGATACTGACAACTGCTTAACAAAAATGAACTGAACGCTAGTTAATCTTGCAAACAGATTGCAGATTACCTAAAGAAAAAACTATTAAAAGGATGAAATTTTCAAAATAATAATTCTTTAATTTAATTTATAACTTAATACTTCAAAAGAAAGTATCCACTTATAATTCTTTGTAAAAAAGCAAGTCAGACTTATAGCCTACGTCATAAGGCTGTGACGTCATCAATGGACGAGATACTTACATCCCGCCCCATGCTTTCGTGAGGTTTAAAATAGGTTGAAAAACCTTCTAATCTTGCCTTTAAAGTTATAAATACGTGAATCACAGATCAAATAAAACAAACAAGCAAAAGCCCAAACTCAAAAATGTTAATACATCACCAAATAAAGTCCAAACAGAGTAAGAAAACGAGAGAGAATTTCCAATAATACAGCCAGCTATGGCGGCAGAGAAAATCTGAAGAAGTTGGGTATAGTTCTACCTGTAGTAACGCGAGGGCGCTAGTGTACACCTGGCATATCTGCGATAGCCGCGCAAGATTTTGAATTTCCTGCCGGGCGTCCAGGGACTTTAGCCATTCTTATATAACCAGTGGGTAAGTTTTATATTTAAAATTCTAAAATAATTCTCTGTAACCCCCTTTGATTCAGCTATAAGCCACATAGGTGGTTTTGGATTTCTCTGGGAGGGCATAACTAAATCTGCGTCTTTTTCCAACCAATCGGCAGGCCTATACACATCCAAATCTTTTGGTACCTTATCACAGAGAGCAGCCGCGACATTCAAGTTATTAATTTTAATATTATTCAAGTTACTTATTGCACTAAATGCTTCGTCATAACTACTGTAAGATATCCATGAATCCCATGTTTCAGCTTCGTTTCATCCTTATTTCTTTTATGCATCCATAGCATTCAAATGCTTTACATAGATCATCATAATTTGTCTCTATTGAAATTTGGGTAACATTAAGGATTCAAAGTTTCCTCGTGTTACCCAAATTACTCTATTTTGAAATATCAGTAGGATGGTCCTTTCCTATTCCGAGGTCATCAACAGAACTTTCCCTTATCACATTATCAGAGGTCGTCAACAGTGCCGTGGGGGAGTCTGCAAATCCAGGGGATGGGGAGTCAGGGTGGGATTTTATTGTTTTTTGTTGGTTTACTTGCTTGAGAATTTTAAGAAAGAATCATACGTTGGAAAGGAAATTAGCATTCTCCACTATCGGCACAATGAGAGTATACTTCCCAGATGGTCCATTCCATACCCTACCCGAAGGATAGCATTTAAACAGATATAGAGGCACAGGTGTAAGCTAAACCCGCCTGTTAGGACCAAGACCAAGGATATATGGAATCATCCTCCCCATATCTGTAATAATGGGCTTCCGGCCAAAAGCCAAGAGTCCCACCTCAAGGATTGGATCCCCCTGGATTCCGATGACCCAACCCTTGAGAGTACTGTAGTTCCGCCAAAAAGGTCTAAACCATCTTTGGGATGGCTGAGATCATCCAATACTCTCATATAAAGCTTTGAATGCAAATACCTCCCAACCGTGATCCCTTCTCCCATTCATCTATGCAGGCAGTAATAACGAATGTGGAAATATCCACACCATTTAAATAAAATAAAAATAAATAGATAAAAAAATAAATGAACAAATAAAATAAACACATATATATATATATATATATATATATATATATATATATATATATATATATGCATACATCTACATATATATATATATATATATATATATATATATATATATATATATATATATATATATATATATATATAAATTAAGAGAAATAATACTCAGAGTTAGGACAGCAAGACAAATGAAAGTTGATAAAATTAGGAGAAGGTCGAAGAAATATTGAGTAGAAGGAATAGAGGAAAGGGAGAGAAATTTAGATTCGAACTTGGGGAGTAATTTCCCCAAGTTCGAGAGCCCTCTTGCCCGTCACAATTCTTCAACAATATGAAGAAACCACAACACTGCGTCAAGACATTCTCTCATTAGGAGGGCTGGGGTGGGGAGGGAGACAAAGTCTACCTCCTGAGGAGGTCAATATCTGATATCCACAGCTAAGTATCTATGCATTTCTCGCCGATCCTGCGGATCATTCTGCCCCCGGAGTAAACTCTACCACCTGGGATTGGCGAAACAACTCTTATTCACATAAAACCTTGCAGGAGAGAGCTCTTTGTCAACTTGGATTACCTGTTCAGGAGCCAGCGTCACGACAAGGTCACTCGTTTTTAATCCAGCGGGAGTTTTAAGAGAGGTCCTCTGCGATCCAGCCTAGGATTCGCTACAGGGACTGGACGAATCATGCTGGCTGGACGAGTCATGGTTGAATAAGACAAGTCCTCAGAAACCGCAGTAGAGATATCACAGCTGCCCCAATCTATGCTCTACATTGTCGTCCTATACTGACGAGCCGTGCTTAGAAGGGCTAAGAAAAAAATGGATGAAACTAGGACTTCTCAATGTCCCACATGTGAAGAGATCCTAGAAGACCTAATTTGCGGCAAGAAAGATGTTCCCCTTGAAATCAGATGAACAATGTTTCCAGACTTTGCACCCCTTCGACTGGCTAAGTTAACTCGGGTTGAAGGGGAGCATTGTCGTCAGCACGCTAAATGAGCAAGATCAATATAAGTCTGGGTTGGCCATGTTGAACCTTTCCAACAGAAAATCCTGGGGATGCTGCCTCCAAGTTGCTCTTACACAAAGCCCGGAGGGAGCCTGTGCAAGCGGTGACAGGGTGACACGGTAACCGAGGAGAGAACAAGTCAGGAACATAAGAGACTGTGTCCACTACCTCCAAGTCTACGGAAGGAACATCGCGGACACTTCTCAGGAAGCTAGAGCACTTCCACTGTGACCCTAACTGAATCAACTCCCGCAAGTAGCTATAGCCTTGTGAACAAAATGGTTCATGAGCAGATAACTAATGAAGCAAAGAGATCTCTCGAATCCTTGTTGCCCTCATTCGTATATGAAAGAATGCCTTAGTCCATAGGGGATAAAAGTAAAAAACCCTTAAGGGTTATATCTTACAAGTCTATTTTTCCAAGAGGGCATGACGTAGTGGGGCGAAGATCACAAGGAACCGGAAACTGAAACCAAGCGAGTGATCCAATGAGTCCTCTCATGCATCAAGAGGAGAAGTTCAAGATAAAAGCCTCAAAGGAAGACAACAGAGTTTGCACCGAACTATGAAGGAAAGAAGCAGAAGCAAGAAGGGAAGCCTCCTTATCTGCAACAGTCACTGGGTAGGACTACATCTACCTTCCTGGTAAAGTTCGGTGAACGAAAAGAAGATCTCCAAAGTACACTGTATGATGTCGGCGATTATCCCCACCAGCGGGAAAAATGCTGACCTGACCATTGAAGGTGAAGAGGAACTCTCCCTTGGAAGAGAAAGTTGTCCAAAACATAGTGGCGGCTAACTTTCCCTTGGAAGAGGAGTTGTCCAACACCTGGAGGTTGACCTCACAGCAAATACACACTGCTTCCCGTCAACGAGCTGAGCTCAAGTTGATGGTATCTATCGAGTGCTGCTAATGGCATATGGGCGAGAGGGCATGTGATACTCGTGAAATTTCTGTTTAACCATTTAAAAATATGTACACTTGTAAGGTAACAAGTGATCTAAATGGTTGGAGACAGATGAGAAGCCGACTGATCACCAACGTCGAGGAAACATCAATCAATAAGGAGTGGAAGTAGCAGAAACCACAGCAGACAAGGTAGTTGACAAACATTCCCGAAAGCCGATAAAGGGAGGTGCATCGATGTAAAGGCTTGTGTGTGTGAATGCGCGATCTATATAAACCGTTCCATGTGACGAGTGAGATTAAGAGCGAAGGTTGAAGCGAGTGCAGCACCTCTCCTACCTTTGATGAGTGCAGGGTTAAGTTCCAAGAAAAGTGGGTGCTAAACTCCTTTATGGAGAAACTGTGAGCGGTAACAAGTGGAGCGAGTAATAGAAATCATAAATTAAAGTTCTATGCCTTATCGAAGAAGAGCAAACCGCAAAGTAGTGAACACCAGTGCACTACCGAGATCACGAACATTGGCGAGAGCTACTGAGGTAGCGTTCGCTCCTACTTTGAACAGAAGTTTAGCGTATGTATCATTGGCGAGAGCTACCGAGGTAACATACATTCACATTGATGAGGTAGCGCTTGCTCTACTTTGAACAAGGTGTACCGAAAATGTAGAGATTCTACATAACCAATTACCCACTTCAGTCGAAAACCAAGTTTTACTGGGATTTCAGCGGAGTAACTGTAACGTCCACTGGGGTCCGCGTTTGACTATTTTGAATAATGAAGGAAAACTGGCATTTATTTTTGTTGTAGCTATGGCAAAGGCAGTAGTTGGCCATTCTGGCATTAATTTTGACAAAAACCCAATTCCTACGGATTGTGTGCAGTGCAAATGTTGGTTATGAAAAATTGGTAAATATATGATACTTCAATTTCTAGCCAAATACATGAACCATATATTTTACCTACTCGCTCTCTTGCGTTTTATGCATTTATGACCATGATTATTGGGGCAAATCACCCATTCATTGAGTTTTTGAACCCACTTTTATAAAGAGAATTACGGGGGATCTCAGTGGGAAACCAGGGTTTTTTTGGGTGGGGAAATGTAATAAAGGAGTGATTTGCAGCAATAATAATGGTCAGAAATGTAAAATAAGCACAAAATAACCAGTTGGAAAAATATATGGTTCATGTAAGTGGCTGAAAATAGGCCAAAACGTGATTATTCAACACTTTTGAGATTTGCAATAGGGTACAGAATCTAACAAACCCACTTAACCTAACCTTATAGTTCCCAGGTCAAAACCCCTGGCTGGAGGGAGGCCAGCCCCACACCCCCTTCCTAGATCAGAACACCTAGCTGGGGGAGGGGGGGGGGGAACCCAGGACTCCCCTCCCCAGGTCACAAACCTTCCCAGGTCACAACCGCTAATCGGACACCCCCATCCCAGGTTACAAACTAAAAGTAAATCATAAATCCTTACATTATGAAACATTAAATCACAAATAATTCCTTATCTTATGATTGACACCGTCTTACCTTTTTTTTTTTTTTTTTTTTGCCTTGGCAATCTTTACAGATGCTTTGCAGTAGAAAATGTGCTGGCCTTCCGTAAAAATTAAGTCAGAATTGGACCTTTGAGGCATTCGTTCACCGTTACTCTTTTATTTCTCATGAGTAACAATAGCTTTACACTGAACGTAGAGCATTTCCACCATAATCAATTGCCGACAAACAAAATTACAGCTCTACATAGGCGAAACCTCAGGATCAAACTTATCCCTGAAACAACTGAGGGCGAAGCTCACCTACTTTATTCGCAGAGCGAATCCTGACAGTACACCCGCAGGTCATGATCCAAAAAAAATCGCTTCCTCGCTGAACTTTTTTTAATATATGGACTTTGATAGACTCCGCTCATACACAGGTTGGAAATCCTCTAGAGTCTTCTTTAAACATTATGCGAAGCAAGTGCACAAGCTAAAACACTTTGTGGCAGCGGCAGGTAGTGTTATAAAACTTGTCGTCTAGTGCTGCAATGAACAGTGAACCCCATGCCCCTGGAACTGTTCTTTATAGGTGTTGAACATTCATACGCAGTGTTTAAACTCGTCCAACATCTACAGTGAAATTATCTTAATTTTACAATAATTTCGAGTGGCAATGTTTTAATATATTTCTTTCCTTACAGGTGATAAATATATTTGTATCTTTAGAATGTTGGTTGTACAGGACATGATTCTATTTTAATACATTTATGTTTGAGTTGTCTATACAAATAAATATAAAAAGTGTATTTGCATCTTATTCGCCCCATAAGTAGCTGAATAAAACTAGCCAGAGTTTCTTAATTATTTTTTCCTAAAAATAATGTAAAAAACACTTGAATTACTTATAAGTGTGTACATGCTAATGGCAAGCTAATTACATTTGTTCCAATGTATACAAACCTTCTCGCTTCTATAGTCAGAGTAGACAGTTTCCCTGCAAGGGGCAGGAAGCCCTAAGCTCGTTCCAAGCTTAGTGGATATGACGAATAACAGTAGTGTCATCTAGTTATGTGGTCTGGGTAACCATATAGAAGCTGACTCAAGGTTAAGGCACTTATACAAACCCGCAAATATAGTACTTTCAAGTAATTCTCTGGTAAGCTACCATCAGGATGACATAGCTGAGCCCAAAAAACGGATTTTGAAGCAAAGCAAAAAATCTATTTTTGGGTGAGATAGCCATGTCATCCTGATGGACCCGCCCTCCTTTTCTAAGAAAATCTAGGGGTTACGACCTGGGAACTACATTAGGAAGTGGGTTTGTTAGGTTTTGTACCGTTTTACAAATCTCAAGTGTTAAATAATCGTGTTTTGTGTCCTGAGCACTGCTAGGTTAGGTTAGGTTCTGTACTCTTTTACAAACCTTGTGTGTTAAATAACACCGTTTTGTCCAGTTTTCATACCCCAAAATCCCAGGTTCCCACCTGTGTTCTTCAGGATGGGGGGGGGGGAGAGGTCCATAAGGTAGAATGGCCTATTTGCAGTGGAAATAAAGGTCAAATTTGTTGAAAACACATCATTTACTGCATTAAGTTTTTTTTCTCTTAGAAATGTTGTCCCATGTTTATTTATACATTTGACGCTTAGGCCAGCTCATCATTACTTTTCACATGAAGCTTATAGAAATTACTAAAGGCTGCAAAAAAAAAAATACCAGGCTACATAGGCTTATACCTAAGCCCTTACATAAATTCTAGGCCTATTATGAAACCAGGACCTACATATTTCACCCCAACTTACGAGCCTTTGTATATGAGCGGCCAGTTCCTCATGCGTTGATTAATAATAGACATCAACTAACCTAAATTTTTCCCCCCAACCTAACCTACAAGCCGTGTCCTTACCTACTTACCTAACAGGGGGGCTAACGCCCCTCTGCAACACCCATTACACAGCCGTATTTTAAGTTAGCCATAATAATACATGGGTGGTCGCTATCATACATACACCCCTAACTTATTCTTGCTATCATATAGAATTATCGGTGAACTATCATTAGTCTTGACCTTAGTTAACACTCACCTAAATTTAAAAATTTAAATCAAATACACAGTTTTCTCACCATTTTGTGCACCAGTTGCGACGCAGATTTATAAAGTTTCTTCATTAAACCTATTTGTATTTATGTTACGAAAGTCAAGGATCTTTAAGAATCTAATAACTGATACAGTCACTGTTGCTGTTGTTGGGGTATTCAGATGGGTTAGTCTAAATATCCCCAAAACTCATGATAAAAAATCCCCAAAACCACCCCAAAATCTCCATTTCAACAAATAAATTTCCTTCTGATCCTGAAGGCTTCACTAATATAGAAATTACTCACTATACTTTATATAAGTGTAAGCTAACTAATTACACAATATAAAGGTTTACTCATCTTTGTTTCCTCATAGAAATTTGTACAGAATATCCCAATCAGACAACCAAAATCTCCAAATCTAGGGATAAATCCCCAAATCTGGCAACACTGGCTACAGTTTTAGAGTCCTTGGAAGAAAAACTCGCCAACGTGAAAGTCCGGTTCAGTTAGGCAAAAAACAATTGTAAGAAGTTTTATATAAAGAATCGACATACAAATGAAGAATAAATTTGGTTATTATCGATAAATGTTATTATTATTATTATTATTATTATTATTATTATTATCACATGATAGGCTATAACCCTAGTTGGAAAAGCAAGATGCTATAAGGCCAAGGGCTCCAACAGGGAAAAATAGCCCAGCGAGGAAAGGAAAAAATGAAATAAAGAACCTACAAGAGAAGTAATAAACAATCAAAATAAAAATATACTAAGAAGAGTAATAACATTAAATTAGATCTTCCATATATAAAGTATAAAAACTTCAAAACACAACACGAAGAGACATGATAGAACAGTGTACCCTGGTATACCCTCAAGCCTCAAGCAAGAGAGCTCTAATCCAAGACAGTGGAAGGCCATGGTACAGAGGCTATGGCACTACCAAAGACTAGAGAACAATGGTTGGATTTTGGAGTGTCCTTCTCTTAGAAGAGCTGCTTACCATAGATAAAAACAATTTCAGTTCTGATAGGGACATATTTTCAAAGCGCACAAGGAGAAACATTTTCATTGGCGATTTTGACATAGTTTCCTAAAGAAATATAGGAGATATGTATTTATATGCTTGAACGGTTCAAAGAATATAGAAATATATATATGCAACGTTCTCATATTCACATAGACTACTTAAGGAAGTTGTTGACAACGTGAAAATTATATCAACAACTGTAGAACGGAAACAAACGAGTTGTCAATCATAAGTTTGCATGTTTTTATTGTTTCTTTCTTTGGGTAGTAGGTTGGCCAAGGGTCCAGCCATCCGTTGAGATACTACCGCTAGAGAGTTATTGCATCCTTTGACTGGCCAGACAGAACTACATAGTATTCTTCTCTCTGGTTACGGTTCATTTTCTATTTGCCTACACATACACCGAATAGTCTGGCCTATTCTTCACATATTCTCCTCTGTCCTCATTGTGGAGAATTTTTTATGGTGTGTTCTGAATGGGAACTTAGTCCGGGAAAGTCTCCTTATAACAGTTACATAAAGTTCAACAGGGGAGGATATGAGCACTTACTCTCTGGGCACAAACATCCTGCTAATACTTTACTGTCACAATTCACTAACCATCACTCTCAAATACAAAAGGGAAATTTACTGTCCAGAGGCCGGAGTACTCCACACGTAGAAATATCAATAATTTATGGCCTACTCTAGCTTTGTCAGGTCTATAGTCATCTCATTCTCAGGCTCTGTTCCGGCTCCGTCCCAGCTACCCCAATGAGATGCTGGACAGTTATTTTACGTTAATGTAATTAAGACAAAATCCAAAATGGGAGCAGTGATGTAAAGTAGTTTAAAAGTTTAAAGATAAGGATCTTTACCTTCGAAGCAAATATATTAATGCAAAGTTTCTCGCTGTTACCACCTATAGACTTACTCTTCAAATATTCCCAGTTTAAACATTAAATAAATGAGGGAGCAAAAATACTAAGAAGGTTTAATTAACCTAATATTGATTTATTCACAAATTTACATCAAAGAAACGGACATCTTAACAAAGTCAAAATGGAATCATAAAAATGCAATTCAAAATGATGAAAATTAGTTAGTTAGACACGTGGTCTGCAATAATAAAAAATCGAAATGGGGTCGGACACGTGGCCCATGTGACCCAGAGACTATGCTAGTCTCAAACCAGAAATGATAACGGAAAAATATTTACACACAATCCCACCGCACACAGTCCGAATAGTGTAAAAGCCAGGTTCCCTATCAAGTTAAAATTAGTCTAAGCTAAGAATTGGGGGAAAACTAATTGGCCATTGATGTAGTACCTGCACTCCTTTAATGATCAGTCCTATGCCCGTGATAGCTGTTGACCTGGTTGTCGCACTAATTGGCACGTTGCACTCTTGCCTGGCTCACCCCAAGAATCCTCGTTTGTGGTAAATAAGGTTCCCAGGTTCCACTCCTTCAGTCTCCAGCCGGCAGCCGCAGGACTCCTTGATGAGTCACGTTTTGGAAGAGGGGGATGGGGGTGAGCCAGAGGTGCACGGATACTGACCGGGCCGGTCAGTCGGTCACGACAGCTTCTTGATGAATGGGTTCGACGCTAAGGTCGAAGAGATCACCTGGCTTCACCTTGCCAAACAAGTGACGGTCATGATGCGCGCGGTAATCCATTGGGGGTGCCATATCGGGACTTCAGGACAGGGCAATGTATTGTTGCAAGGAGTGCAGAGGAGGCAGGATTTTGTACTAAATACTTTAGAGAAATCTTGCTGCTCTAAGGGAGTTTATATATACAACAATCCTACCTATTCTGGCTTGCTAAAAATTAATAGTTTAAATGATTAATCAGCAATGGACTGGTGTGATAGGCATACATCTTAAAATTAACAAACCTTAATTGGTATTGAGAAATATAAGATGCATTAATTCAGCAGTATTGGAATTTATATAAAAAATGCAGTTTAGGAATTTAATCTCGACCCTCGTAGTTTAAGGAAAGAACCAACATACGCCTTGGTTACACTAAGGCCCTCTTTTGTGCGTATCTACGCTGTGACGTCACGAGCATGGCGTGCGCCACTGTCAACAAGTTTAGAATAGTCCTCCCTATATTCGTTAAAGAAAACTAGATGTAGGAGAGAATGTTTAAGGGGTAGCTATAGTATTAGTAGAAGAGAGCTAAAAATACGATTAAAAGAAGAAGAGTGAAGAAAATTCTTCACACTCATACACCTGACAACACTGAGATTACCAAACAATTCTTCTTCACCCAAGGGGTTAACTACTGTACTGTAATTGTTCAGTGGCCACTTTCCTCTCAGTAAGGGTAGAAGAGACTCTTTAGCTCTGGTTAGCAGCTCTTCTAGGAGGACACTCCAAAATCAAACCATTGTTCTCTAGTCTTGGGTAGTGCCATAGCCTATGTATGATGGTCTTCCGCTGTCTTGGGTTAGAGGTCTCTTGCTTGAGCGTACACTCGGACACACTATTTCATCTTATTTTTTTATCTCTTGTATGGTTAAAGTTTTCATAGTTTAGATACGAAATATTTATTGTAATCTTACTGTTCTTAAAATATTTTATTTTTCTTTGTTTCATTTCCTCACTGGGTTATTTTCCATCTTAGAACCTCTTGGCTTATAGCATACTGCTTTTCCAACTAGGGTTGTAGCTTACCAAGTAATAATAATAACAATAATAGAGGTTGCACGGGAACATATATATATATATATATATATATATATATATATATATATATATATATACACTGTATATATATATATATATATATATATATATATATATATATATATATATATATATATATATATATATATATATATCTGTCATTGTTCTCCAATAAATATCGTTTTCTCTTAGTATCTACCATAAAGAAAACGTGAAAAACGTCCAGATAACATTAGCAGTAACTACACCATTTTTAACTTTACACATACACCGAATAGTCTGGCCTATTCTTCACATATTCTCCTCTGTCCTCATACACCTGACAACACTGAGATTACCAAACAATTCTTCTTCACCCAAGGGGTTAACTACTGCACTGTGATTGTTCAGTGGCCACTTTCCTCTCGGTAAGGGTAGAAAAGACTCTTTAGCTCTGGTTAACAGCTCTTCTAGGAGGACACTCCAAAATCAAACCATTGTTCTCTAGTCTTGGGTAGTGCCATAGCCTCTGTATGATGGTCTTCCGCTGTCTTAGGTTAGAGGTCTCTTGCTTGAGCGTACACTCGGGCACACCATTTCATCTTATTTTTCTATCTCCTGTATAGTTAAAGTTTTCATAGTTTAGATACGAAATATTTATTGTAATGTTACTGTTCTTAAAATATTTTATTTTTCCTTGTTTCATTTCCTCACTGGGTTATTTTCCCTGTTAGAACCTCTTGGCTTATAGCATACTGCTTTTCCAACTAGGGTTGTAGCTTAGCAAGAAATAATAATAATAATAATAATAATAATAATAATAATAATAATAGAGGTTGCACGGGAACACACACACACACACACACACACACATATATATATATATATATATATATATATATATATATATATATATATATATATGTATGTATATGTATATATATATATATATATATATATATATATATATATATATATATATATATATATATATATATATATATATATATATATATATATATGTATATATATTCAAATAAGCCATATATATTTTGATATATTAATGTCTGGATTCTCTTAACAACCTCGGGATCAGAGCCCCAGGCGAAATCTCACAAAGACAAGAGCTTGGCTCCGGCCGGGAATCGAACCCTGGTCGGCAAGCTTATATAGACAGTGCTCGATTCCCGGCCGGAGCCAAGCTCTTGTCTTTGTGAGATTTCGCCTGGGGCTCTGATCCCGAGGTCGTTAAGAGAATCCAGACATTAATATATCAAAATATATATGGCTTATTTGAATATGAAAAACACGTAAAAATGTGCAAAATTTATCATTAATATATATATATATATATATATATATATATATATATATATATATATATATATATATATATATATATATATATATATATATATATATATATATATATATATCTTTGTCATTGTTTTCCAATAAATATCGTTTTCTCTTAGTATCTACCATAAAGAAAACGTGAAAAACGTCCAGATAACTTTAGCAGTAACTACACCATTTTTAACTTTACACTTTGTTTAGCAAAGTGTAATTAATAAATCGAAACCGATTTTATCTTCTATGGCATGTTCATTATCTTAATCGGCAAATTGATCACAATAATACATGATGAAATTTTCAATATAAACATAGGACTCTGACTTTAAATTTTCACAATAACGTGGATGTTTATTTTTCGATTATGTGTCTTGCAAAGCGCAGATAACTTGGGCTACAAATTATAAAAGAATCAATAAAATAATTACAAAGAGAAACAATTAATAAAGAAGTAAAAATGTACTTTCATACAAACCTTTTACATAGATCTACTCAATTGTAACTTTTGAAGATTTGTTTTCTCGCTTTAACCCTATTCATCATACATACTTTTATTCATTCTTTGCAAATTTTATTTGAGCTACTCCCCTCCTCCTTCAGTTTCCCAATGTCATTGATCGCTCTTCGATGCTAGTGACGTCACAACAGGAGTGTGAGTGTGTGTGTGTGTGTGTGTGTGTGTGTGTGTGTTTATGTATGCATATATGTATGTATTGTAAGGACAGTGAGACGAGCTATCACCAACAACAACTGACGGTTTATTCAAACAGGTGCGAGAATATAATACAAGGTGCGGACGGAAATGTAGCCTGCGCTCTGGCGCCAATCTGGCTTGAACCAACCGCCACAATATGTGTGTTTTTTCACACGTACAAATACTTGAAATACAAGTCAATAGAAATATGTAGCGAAATGATAAATACATAAAATTGTAGCTCTGAGGGAGCGGAATAAATATATACAGTTAGCCACAGTGTGGCGAAAGGAGAATTTAAATGAAATGGAGAATTCGATGAGAATGCTGGACGACGGAGGGAGCGATGTCCTTTCAGTGTATATGTATATGTATATATATATATATATATATATATATATATATATATATATATATATATATATATATATAACCATTTTCTATAAGAGAGAGTGGTTCTAGAACGCAAAAACAACATGCTGAATATTTTCATTGTCATATTCGTACCTTTAGGGTTGAATGATGGAAAACCTAATGTGCAATAACAGTTCCACATTATTAGTCGCTCAACCAAAACACGTAAAAGGCTCATCCGCAGCACGTTAAAACTCATCAGAAGTACTGCATATTTCAGCCCCATTTTAGTACTTCCTGGATATAAAGATTCTTCCTTTCTAATATATCACTCACTTCATCTATCCACAGAGAGAGAGAGAGAGAGAGAGAGAGAGAGAGAGAGAGAGAGAGAGAGAGAGAGAGAGATTTTATGTCAGTCTCACCTCTACCAACATAGTATTATACGTCGCATCTTGATCCTTTTGGGCAATTGGTATTGCATTGCACAACACAAAGTTGACGGCTGAGTTTTTACCATAAAGGCCGATTAGCACAACCCGTTTTCTTTCCGACAGGCTGGCCAGTGGCTAACTGCCGTCGAAATGTACATTCACACGAGGCGTTCTGTATCCGTTCACCCGCGCTCAGTTTTCATTGTTTACTTACACTCTGTCACTTGAGGATCGAGTATATTACGATCATTTTGACACAATAAGATGTTGGTTGATAACGGTGTAGATATAATAAGTTATGCAACTTCATTATACTTTATGCACCATGCCAAGAATATTAAAATTATGATAAACTCACCTGCTTTATTTAATGCCTCTTCAGTAATTTTCCATATATTTTCTTTATCTAAATTACTTCTATACATCTTGTTTGCCATGTCAAACATCTCCTCATACCCTTGAAAAAGTTCAATTAACACGAAACATCATCAACCCGTTGGTTGGGACGGGTGGCTAACGGCCGTCAAACCGACCAAGGTTTCTTGGAAAGAATTTAAGCCGAACCGACTCGGACGGCTGACGACTGAGGGCCGCCGGCAGCCTGACGGGTCGTGTGAACAGTTGCATTTGAATACACGTAAGAAAGCTAGACGCCGCTTAACCGACGGTAAGTCTGCCGGAAAGAAAACGGGTCGTGTGAATCGTCCTTAAGGAGTCTGTGATGTAGAAATTTCTCGGAAGTTTTCCAGAATTGACTGAATACTTTCATTCTTTTATTCTTGTTCATTTTTTAACAGCTAAGCGTCACCATGACGATTCTATCTTTTATTACCATTTCTGTTTGTCAAATATTTATCATAAAGTTTACTGATGTCTCATAAAAATAATGATCTTTTGAAGAAATAAATAATGTTTGTGTAGACAAGCTTGAAATATTAGTGCGAATATATTTTATGTATAGATATTCTATGATAATTGGTTTAAGTGTCTTAATTATCCTCCATGAAAATATTGACAATTCTTAAGGATTTGCAATATTTTCGTTGTCGTAATACACTATCTTATTTTCATTATCGACCGATTGAACATTTCCTTAATTTTGTATCCATTCAATCTACCTTCTGAAAATTACACGCTCTTCGCCTTACACTGTCTGCCGTTTCCAAGTTATCTTAGACCAGAACTGATGGATTATACAGTATATATATATATATATATATATATATATATATATATATATATACATATATATATATATATATATATATTTATATATACATATATATACTGTATATATATATATATATATATATACATATATATATATATATATATATATATATATATATATATAATATATATATATATATATATATATATATATAAATATATATATATATATATATATATAAATATATATATATATATATATATATATATATATATATATTTATATATACATATATATACTGTATATATATATATATATATATATATATATATATATATATATATATATATATACATATATATATAGATATATATATATATATATATATATATATATACTGTATATATATACTGTATATATATATATACATATATATATATATATATATATATATATATATATATATATAATATTGTCTGGAAGGGATTAGTAAAACCATTTGATTTCACTAGTAATGTAAAATATCTGTCAGGAACAGTTTGGTTTTATTTACGAACATAAAAATATCAATTAGAATTTTTTTGTCAATGCCCTTCGGTTAAGTGAAAAAAAAGTGGGCGAATGTGAGCTATCAATTTCGAGATTCACGAGAAAACTAAGGGGAAAATGAAGACTACAAGGCTATAGACTTTGGAGGACTGCGTTGATATGTGAAAATCGCACAGGGACTTGTATTTAACTATTCTTTTATGTTAATTTATAATTATAATAACCGGATAGTACTATAGCAACAAAAGGCACATAAAAAACCCACGATCTGAATATTGATAGACACTAACAATTCATAATCGCATAGGCGACAAAAATGAAAATGAATTCAACAATGGTTCTCTTATTCAAGAACACTATAAGTCAAGTAGAGAAGCTTAAAAGACTTTGGATATATTCTGTGCTTCAAAGCAACGACCATCTTCTACGTCACTAACGGATATAAATCCTAACAAACGCAAAAAGATAATTTTCAAGCAAATGCATGCGAACATTTCATTCTTGTGTAATTTCATTATAAATTTACCTTTAGCGCAATGCAGAATTTTATGGCGTTTGGAGTTACTGAGGAAGGAGCCGTAGACCTCTAAAATTAGTAGTAAAAATGATAATGTCATTAAATAATCTACACTATATGATTTTATTGCCACATGTATAATAATGATGATGATAATAATAATAATAACTAGACTGCAACTGGCTAAAGCCAGTGGCGGAGGATTCCCCTGCAAAACAGGTGTGGAAATGCTTTCGTCAATCAGTAAAAGATATTGTGTAATGGTTTATTGGCCTAATGACCCCTTGACTAAATTTTTAGTAATGTTAACAAACTAATCTAAAGCAATTTATCTGTATAATAGCAGGTATATGGAGGTAAAACATAGGCAAAAATGACAAATATAGAGAAATTGACCTTTGAACTTGAAGACAGTAGGCACTTACAAGGTCATGTGAAGGTCACGGGTTAAATTTGACCCCGTATCCTAAAAGAACATGTGCCAATGGGAGGGGGGGGGGGGGCGGTCAACAAAACATCACCTTTAACCTACGTTAATATTTCTCCATGAAATAGCCAAATGACCTTGAAAATGAGGGTCAAGGTCAAATTTGACATTTGATTTGGAGGTTTTATGCATATGTTTGGGGTAGTTTACTATATCATGCTATGACCAAAAACCAGTATTTCATTGAGAAATTGCAAAGTCACGATTTCTGCAATGTCAAAAATAGTTAAAAATCTATATTAAAAAAAGTAGTTAAGCAGTCGCTACAAAAGTTAAGCTAACCTTAGATAAATATATAGGGCATCATATGCCACTAAGATCAGGGCTCTGGGCCTTCCGGTTTTTGAGATCTCGGAAACAAACCTGTTTTGAGCCAGTTTGCCCATTAGCGACCTTGACCTTGACCTATTTGCATTAAAGTAGGGCAATATCTGGGGATTTACCTCTGTATCATTTTCCATAAGGCCCTTAGCCATACAGCTTATACTTTAGGCCTAATGGCAATTTCAAATTTTACAAATTTTGCCTTTAAAAGCCCCTGTGACCTTGAAAAGTAGGTTAAGGTCACTTAAACTGGGTCTATGGCATATTCTTACCATAGGCTACCTATGATAATTATTTCAGATTTCTTGCGAAAAAAAACGCGCGGAAAGAATAATAATAATACTACCAAAAACAATAGTATTCCCCTATGGGGAATCCTAATAATAATAATAATAGTAACAATAATAATAATAATAATAATAATAATAATAATAATAATAACACCAGCAACAAAAACAACCATGATAATAATGATAATGAAGTTATAAATGACGGGTTTCATCACACCTCATCTGTAAAATATCGAGAATATAAATGTAAATTTCAAATATCCTCTCTCTCTCTCTCTCTCTCTCTCTCTCTCTCTCTCTCTCTCTCTCTCTCTCTGGATATAACGTAACAAATATAATATGGTTAATATAAATTACATTTCCTCATCTCTATGTGACCAGACGACTCTCCGCGAGAGTGAGTTGCGAGAAAGGAAAAGTAAAATGATACACTTCATTAACTTCGCTATGTAATGATACATTCATCAGAGGCATTACACACCAACCTACTAATCAGAGGATTACGATTAACTCCTCGGGCGGTCATGCGCGCCCTGTAAATCACCCCCTCTGGAATAAAAGGAGTCGTGCTCTGGCACTCTTGCTTTCTAGATTGAAAGGTTCCAGGGCATAGATGACATGACTCAAATCTCATTAAGGGCTTCCAAAGACTCAAGTCATGAATTCACTTCGTTGACATGACATTAATTTCGATATAGAATCTAACTTGATGAAAAAAAAAATTCTTTGGAACTATTTACAGGGTATTAAGCATACAACTCTTTCGTTGCAATGACAGTTCAAAATGTGTAGCTAGTGATTATAATCTGACTAATTTTTCTAGGGAGAGTTAAACAACTCTTAATTGATGCTAAAGGATTGAAATAGACAAGTAATTCACATTATAAAATTTAGTGTCTTGGTACAAGACAAAATACATACTCAGACTTATACACGTACATATTTACAACAATAAGCCGTTTATTTAAACAGGTAGTGGCTACATAAATGTTATGATGGTTAGTACCACATTCATTCTTTACATTAAGAATCGTGGATGAACACTTAGTGCTCAACAATCCTTTTACACATCCCTACCTAAGCTTCCGCAAGTAATATAATTCTCTTCTGATCTTTTACACATAACCTTCTTCCTTCCTTACACTAGTCTATTCTTTCATTCACCATTCTTTTATTCTACCATCGTCAGTAATACTTAATTTTATATGAATTAGCAGCCTCCATTCGTTCACTATCCAAATATCCAAATTAACACTAACGGCTTCATCTTCCTTATTTCCATTTACCCTCATAACGTTACTCTCAACTTATTCATTTCACTAATACAAACATATATATATATATATATATATATATATATATATATATATATATATATATGTGTGTGTGTGTGTGTGTGTGTGTGTGTGTGTGTGTGTGTGTGTGTGTGTACAGTATATATTATGTGTGCATGTTATATTGTATGCATATATGCCTATACTCATTTTTTCCAGAGAGGGATAATTAATTTTTAGTTACTATGAAGAAGTGAAACAAATCGAATAATATCCATTTTATTACAAGAACCGAAGTAAGATGTCCTACAACAAGCTCCAACATCTTGAAATAATGGCACCAAACAAACAAAAATCAGGTTAGAAACCGAATTCTTAAAGAATAAATTGAAAGAACATAGCTCATTAAACACACCAGGAAGCTGAGGTAACGCCTCTTCACCGCAGCACCATAAAATCAGTGACGGGCTCCACCTGTCCCAACCACCAACTCAGCATTAAACAGCAAGAAGAACGGTAACTAAAGCAGCCCAACAACACTCTAACAGATATAACGACATAGGCCGCTAGAAAGAGTCTTATTTTAAACTCCTGAGACGCACATCAGTGAAAGTTGTGGTTCTGGATACTACGACAAAACCCCAGAAGCCGGGACAGATGGTTTTTGCTTCGGTAGTTGATTTACATATGCATGCGGTTGCCTGAACGATAACACTGCATGCTGGAGGCCCACTGGGCTAAATTTCTCCCTTTCGGGAGAGGCTGATGAAAGAGATTCCGATCGAACTGTTTAAGATTCCGGTCAGTACGCCGCTGCTTTCACCAGAATACAGAAAGAAGATACCGGATAGTTGTGGATGAAATGGTATTCAATAATTTTCACTACCATCATTATTAGAATTACTAGTTTTGCGTTGAGATACTACTGATAGAGAGTTATGGGGTCCTTTGACTGGCCAGACAGTACTTAATTGGATCCTTCTCTCTAGTTACGGTTCACTTATTCTTTTCCTACACATACACCGAATAGTCTAGCCTATTCTTTACAGATTCTCCCCTATCCTCATACACCCGACAACTCTGAGATTACCAAAAAATTCTTCTTCACTTAAGGGGTTAACTACTGCACTGTAATTTTTCAGTGGCTACTTTCCTCTTGGCAAGGGTTGAAGAGACTATTTAGCTATGGTAAGCAGCTCTTCTAGGAGGACACTCCAAAATCAAACCATTGTTCTCTAGTCTTGGGTAGTGCCATAGCCTCTGTACCATGGTCTTCCACTGTCTTGGTTTAGAGTTCTCTTGCTTGAGGGTACACTAGGGCCCATTATTCTATCTAATTTCTCTTCTTGTTTTGCTAAAGTTTTTACAGTTTATGTAGGAAATGTTTATTAAAATCTTGTTACTGTTCTTAAAATATTTCATTTTTCCTTGTTTCCTTTCCTCACTGGGCTATTTTCCCTGTTGGGGCCCCTGTGCTTATAGCATCCTGCTTTTCCAACTAGAGTTGTAGCTTAGCAGGCAATAATAATGTGACCCGTCAAAAATGACGATTACAATAAATATTTAGATAGATATGCACACACAGATTAACCCTTCCCAGCCCTAACGCTTTCCTAATTATAGCACCTCTCACCAGGGCATGATTATTCCCTCTCCTGCCTACCCGAGGGACGGAGAGAAACCAGTCGCTAAGCGTGACCGGAAAAACATAGATATTTATGAATAGCAAGATACTTGCTCTTTATTATATGGGTGACATTATCATAATTATTTCCATACCCATACACATGTGACACGTGGTATGTGGTAAAGCACAAGCTTGACTCACATTTGGTATGTCGTGGACTGCTCCCGGCGAAAGAATTTGATAGGATCAAGGAAAACCAGCGCAAAATTATATATATTTCTAAGTACATATATAATAATATTTAGTGTATTTTGTGTTTATATAAAGGGATATTTTAATGATTTCTGCTAACATTTTGAAAACAAACAATATTCAACAATGTCAATTTTCCTCAAGTAGCCTAATATTTATAAGTGAATTATAGTTTTCACACCGGAGTCCTCATTAATGTTTGTCATATATTTCACAGTATAGTGATATACTTCAGGTTTTTGTTAGCGGTGGGTACGTAAAATACAATTATAGTGCTGATACTACTACTACTACTACTACTACTACTACTACTACTACTATTAAAACATAGAACAACAACAACAACAACAATAATAATAATAATAATAATAATAATAATAATCAAAAGAAAAATAAAATGAATATGAAAATAATTAAATGTTTTACAGCTGAAATGCCATTAACTATGTTGAGAAAATATAATGTATATATGTACAGATAAACTTACATATATCATATATGTACTGTATGTGTGTAGAAATAAAAATTGCACACATAGGTGGCGAATACAATAAAACTTATGACTAAATAAGTTTTAGAGTAGGAGATGCACAAGGAAGGATGTTGATGGGAGGAGTGTTCATTAGTCACCGAACGCGTAGAATAGAAGACAGGCAGATATAAAGTATACGAAATTAGTAAGGATTGATGCCCACTTGGGAAAAAAAAATCTGGAAGTGACTTGAGGATGCAAACAGAGAAATCAAAATCGGAATGCTTCTAGGAAATTATGTAAATGAGTAAAACACCGATTAATTTTTGTTATACAGCAACCTAGAGACTAACCAAAGGCCCAGGTGAGCATCATTGCACTAGGACTTGAAAGAAAGGAATAGTTAAGTTTATAATATATGAACTGGTCGGTTTTGAGCCATGAGAGTAGACAAAGAAGAGGGTGTGTTGATGAAATGTTTTTCTAAAATAATTGAATGAGAGAATGCTTAGGATGTTATCCTTTATGAGATTAGAAGTTTTAATGGAGAAAGTGAACTGTGGGCTGTGCAAGAATAATAAATGAAAGATTGATTGTTTAGTATAACCATGGATTTTAGACAAGAATGCGTTTTGCATCCTCATGCCCCCTTAATATTTTTTTTTTTTCAAGAAGAGAAGGAAAAATAGAAGGGGAAGAAAATAAAAAGGAGCCAGGAATCATGCCTGAAGGTGATAACGAGAATTGATTTACAGATATGACGAAGATGTATTATGAGGGATTATCCAAGTGAATACTATAGAAGAATCAGCATGACTTGAAATTGTTTTACATTAGGTGAGACTGGTAGTTAAAGAAGGAAGAGTGGATGAAAATTCAGAAAAATAATAGATATTGGAATGTGAACTTATACATACATACAGGCATACATAAACACACACACACACACATATATATATATATATATATATATATATATATATACATTTATATGTATATGTATATATATATATATATATATATATATATATATATATATATATATATATATCCTCCTACGCCCATTGACGCAAAGGGCTTCGGTTAGATTTCACCAATCGTCTCTATCTTGAGTTTTTAAATCAATACTTCTCCATTCATCTTCTCCTACTTCACATTCAATAGTCCTCAGAAATGAAGGCCTGGGTCTTCCAACTCTTCTAGTGCCTTGTGGAGCCCAGTTGAAAGTTTGGTGAACTAATCTCTCTTGGGGAGTGCGTAGAGCATGTCCAAGCCATCTCCATCTACCCCTCACCATGATCTCATCCACATAAAGCACTTGGGTAATCTCTATCATAGTATCATTTCTAATCCTGTCCTGCCATTCAACTCGCAATATTCTTCTGAAGGCTTTGTTTTTAAATCTACAAAATCTGTTGGATATTGTTTCATATATATACATACATACATACTTACATACATACATACATAAATATATATATATATATATATATATATATATATATATATATATATATATATATGAGTCTTTTACGTCTTTGATGTGATTTGTCATATACGTGATACTCTTGTGAACTAGTCTAAGCAAAAGCAAAAGATGAGTTTCTGGTGCTTTAAACAGTAGATAGGTCAAACGCAAAGTATATAAAGTAATAAGTGAATGATCATCAAAAGCTCTCGGCGTTAATAACGTAATGCCAAATCATCAAGGCTTGTAACCCTTATTGTAAAAGAAACAATAAATGACCCCGAGATTAAGAAACACTATGGCTGCAAAGATAAATCTTAATTAAAATCATAATGAACGTTCACAGCCAGAAGCATTCTCATAATTTTACCAGATCTGTATCATTTATATCATATATTAACCAAAACCAATTTAAATTTGTTAACGAATAAAGGGTAATGAATATAAACAGTGTTAGAGGCATTTTCGCTGTAAGTGAAGGGACTTCCACGTGAAAAGAGTTTCACAAAGGATTTGACGTTGCCACAGGATAGATAATAACTCAAAGCACCAGAGTTAGTGAAAGTGAAAAGAAAGAAAGACAAGAAAGAGGAAAAGAAACTTCTTAACAAATCACTTTTGCTTTGATGATTATGAAATAGCGAAGAGAGGAATAAGAGAGAGGAATAGGAAAAAAAAAACCTTTCAAAATGTTACTGAGATTTTGAAAGCATAGGTTGGATGATTAAAGATTAGAAACTGTCAAATAGTCAAAGTTAATTAAAAGCGAACTAACATAATGGCCGCAAACAATACTTGTTTGGAAGAAGAAGAAGAAGAAGAAAAGAAGAAATACGAGAAAGGGTTAAGAGAAACAGGAAAAACCTTCCTAAAGATCAAAATGACGTTGCATTACATTATGCAAAATCTTGCAACTCATTTCTGCAACAAATTGATTCATGGGGTGACAGGTGTAAGGGAAATGACAGGTGAAAAATATGCGGCAAAGAAAATCTCATACAATTATGACTACCATTGAAGTGACGTGCACATCAGGATTAATATTTTTCTTTGAATAATTAAAAATAACGCATTGTCAGTTACTGACTGTATTTCGCAAACATAAATATCGTATATATACACACACACAAATATATATATATATATATATATATATATATATATATATATATATATATATATATATATATATATATATATATATAATCTGTGCGTGCGTTTCTTTACTATAGTGACCTACACCATCTATACAATTATAACATATCTATCTCTTGAATGGTCATATGCTAAACTGAAAATATCCAACATAAGTCTATAGTACTAAGCTCGAGAGAGAGAGAGAGAGAGAGAGAGAGAGAGAGAGAGAGAGAGAGATTTTATTGTATTCAAATCAAGATTGATTTCATCGCAATTCTATTCAAGTATCACATGACAAATTGCTTAAAGCAAAATTGGAACTGAATTAGACTAAGTACGTTTCTTCCTAATCATTACCTTCATTGTGAAGAAAGTAACGGGAATATTGCATAAAAGTACAATGATCTCTAGAGGATGGCATCGTATGTTTGTAACCAGTGTTTAAAGGAGTGCTAGCATTCACTTAAGCTTAAGAGAAAATGGCATAGACTTTAAACTTTGGTGATACAAGACATCGGAGGAAAGCGTCAGCTATGTAATAAAATAAAAAGTAAAAGAATCAACAAAAATACAGTAAAACAACCACAAAAGTAAATCAAATCCGAGAAATATATATATATATATATATATATATATATATATATATATACATATATATATATATATATATATATATATATATATATATATGTATATATATATATATATATGTATATATATATATATATTTATATATATATATATATAATATATATATATATATACACACACACACACACACACACACATATATATATATATATATATATATATATATATATCACCAAATCTCTGGAAAACCAGTGATTGAAGAAGTACTTCCATAGGCCGTTATACAGCAAGACGAATGTGTTCGGATTAACTTACAATTGCTTACAAGGTACAATGATCTCCTGGCAATTACCATCATATAAGGATGAATGCTTGCATGCACATTCTCATTACTCAGTCCTAAGAATCATTACTCCTTGACCGCACACACCTCTTCCCTCTAGTCATAACGCATGCTAATGACCCGGGGAGCAATTCATCGTTTGAGAATTCGTAATATGTAGTGATTGTATATTTACATATTGTATATGTACATGCAGTATACATACATACATATATATATATATATATATATATATATATATATATATATATATATATATATATATATATACTTGTATAATGCGTGTATGTCCGCGCATTATTTGTGAAACATAGAGAGAAAGAACTTACGAAAAAAGGCAATAGTTGGTGTACATAGATTTAAATAAAACAATTTCTTTGTCACTTTCTCTTCCTATCGTTCGCTATATGTATGTATGTATGTATGCTAAAGGTTGACTTAAAAAAAATCATATCTATCAATCACTTTAAATGCTTAACCTGAGTAGAGATTCGAGTCTCACCAAGCTCTCGATGGGAAATTCCCATAATGATCATTATTACACCATCAGCTTCTTTGCAAGTATGACAGTGTCAATGTGCAATTATTTTATCATTTAATTGCTGGTTGCGTTTGCAATTTGAAATGATTTATCTATATACATAAACTGTTAAAAATTTGCATAAAAACGGTAAATGACTGGCAAAATTTATTCCTGGATATTTACCGCTTTAAAAACGGATCTATTGACGTAAAGGAGTGATATTACGGTCACCAACCCGGCGTAAAAGATAATAACAAAGTGAGGTAAAATTACGGTAGCCTGTATTTTACTGGAATATGGCCGAGAACAGTTTATTTTTACGGAGAGTTTCGGATTAAAACTACGGTTTTTTATCAGTGTACTGTAAGTTTCCTGTAAATTTCTAATTATAATACTCAAATTGCTTTAGAGGAATAAATAAAAGAACTATCTTGAAAAAAGAAGTAGAAAAATCTGACTTCGAAATGGACAGAACTTGTTTACTAAGTGGAGGTGTTGGTTCAACTTGTCGAATTAACTTTATGTCCCAGGAGGTTGTAATAGGGTATCAACTACTTGGTGAGTAATGAGTATTTTCATTGCTTTGGCCTAAATTAATTACATTATTCATGTACAGTATGAGGTGAACAAAAGTAATCCAGGTTGGATGGATCGTCAATTAATTCTTTTTCATACAATTGATTATAAGAACGACGATTGAAATTAATATTACCCAATTTTAATCTTCACTCTCAGTTTTGGTTTCATAAATGATCTCTCTCTCTCTCTCTCTCTCTCTCTCTCTCTCTCTCTCTCTCTCTCTCTCTCTCTCTCTCTCTCTCGTTGTCGGGGCTTTTTCAAGTACTTGGAGGGAATTTAAGAAGCGTGTGTGCCCTGGCCATCCCAAAGGTGGGTATGAAGCCTCTAATAAGACTTTCATCAACCACAAGAATTTCATTCATTTCCAAAAGTCGTTTGCTCTTGGGTATAATACTATATATATATATATATATATATATATATATATATATATATATATGTGTGTGTGTGTGTGTGTGTGTATGTGTGTGTGTCTATATGTGTATATATGTATATATATACATATATATATATATATGTATATATATACATATATACATATATATAATATATATATATATATATATATATATATATATATATATATATATATATATATATATACTTGAACATCTCAGATCATCAAATCATACCACGGTATGACAAAGGAAAAAAAAATATTAAAAAATGGAAAGTAACCAGTCATATCAATTACTTAGATTAGCATCGGCTCTGAACAAGAATATTATAGCCCAGAGCAGACGACTTTTGGAAATGAATGAAATTCGTGCCCTTGATGAAAGTCTATGAGAGGCTTCATACCCACCTGCGTCATGCCCAGGGCACAGACGATCCTAAAAACTTTCCTAGTACTTGAGAAAGCCCAGAGAGAGAGAGAGAGAGAGAGAGAGAGAGAGAGAGAGAGAGAGAGAGAGAGAGAGAGAGAGGGAGAGAGAGAGAGAGAGAGAGAGAGAGAGGGGGGGGTTCATTTATAAAGCCAAAAAATATAATAGGTAAAAATTAAACATTAAAATTGGGTAATAATAATTTCAATCGTCATTCTTATATAATAAATTGCATGAAAAATAATTTACTGACGAACCATCAAACCTGGATTACATTTCAATACACTGACGTACTGAGTACGATTCCCACAGGAATCATTACTTACGCCAGAGGTACTTAACAGCCCGTAAATATAACAAGAATTGCAAGTTATTCGATTTCAATATAATGAAATTACTCACGATTACTCCTCAAGAATCTTATAATTTTCCGAAGTGACGTCACGGAGGCTGTGAGATTAATAGGAATTGACAGATATGGCGTGAGCAATTTCCTCTTTATTCATCTGAACCCGGAAAGAAACGTCTATATTATTACTTTTCTTTCTAGAAGAGCTTCGTTTGAAATAGCTTTCACAAGTGGAGTTACGATTTTGTTATGTTTTTTTTTTTTTTTTTTTTTGAAAAATATTGTTGATTCATCTTCTAAAGATCAAAGACCATATTTCTTTTTTCAAGAAAAAAATTTACTTTTCTTATTGTATATACCTGTATACATACATACGCACATATATGGGTGTGTGTTCGTGTGTAGATAGCAACCACAAATGGGATTTAATATCGAATTCAATATTGGGAATAAATGTCCACTGGAAATTCTTTTAGGATAAATGTTTCAGGCTGGACAAGGACTTGAACCTATGCCTTTGAATCGAAACCATCACAGCAGTAGACTCAATGGTATAGTCTTCTGCTTGGATTGTTTCCATCTAGGCGCATATATATATATATATATATATATATATATATATATATATATATACATATATACATATACTCATGTGTGTATAAGTATGAATTATTTACACATATTCCCACAAAACTGTTACATTCATGAATCTTTTGAGTAAAAGTAAATAATAGCTTTCTTTGTTTTTTTTTTTATTGGAAGAATTTATACATGTTCGAAATATTTCATTATCATGAAAATTATTAACGATTAATCATAATATACAATTAGTACTTTCTCTTCGCGATAGAGTTTTTCCTCGCATTAATAACTTCTCAACGTGTTCTTTACTAGATTTGTGCCCGATATTAACAATCTTATCAAGAGCTCAGATAATGATTATCTCAAACTTATGCAAGTTCAGTAACAATAAACAACTTAAAAATGGATGGTTACTGAAACTGCCAATAAACATCACTTGAGTAATAACAGGAGCTGGAGTGAAAGCTTTATTACATATAGGATCTAAATCCCTTTTGACACGGAATTCTATTACCTTTAGATTATTTTTCGAACAGCTATTATGTGGCTCAGACACCTTTCAAGCGCCCTTTATCTACGTTCACGTACATTTAAAGAGGGCAAATCAAGCTAAATAACGCTCCAAATTACACCATTATGATCCAACTTGCCCAATCTTACTTCGAGAAAATTATCTGTGAGCGACAGGTTAAGACAGTCTGAGAATAAGTTGCTATCGAAAACAGAGGCCAATCATGTGTGTATGCGTGTGCGTGCGTATTTATCAACCATGATTGCTGAATGAAAGGAAATACTTACCGCTCTTTGAACAGTCTGCCTTGAATTGTAATTACGCATTTAAATGTACGTTGATAACCGGTTTATTACGTAAAGTGGGGAGTTCATAATATATATATATATATATATATATATATATATATATATATATATATATATATATATATATATATATATATATATGATAGGTAGACACAAAAAAGAAAACTATGATACAGATTAAAAATCTAAAGTTAAGGCCTACACGAAAATAATCACAAACCTACAAACATATTTTACTCTTATTTAGTCTAAAACAAAATAACACAAATTTTTCATTATCTGTCCTTGAAATATGAACAAAGATTGAATTATTTGACATGTAAAATCCCTTGACGATCATTAGACCTAAAATCGGGAACACTCACACAGAACTACAAAGAAATCCAATTTGTAGTTTCGTCTTTACCAGAGTGTAATTTACTGAAAACAAAACAAACATAAAATAAGAACTTGAAGTCATGATAAAAATACAAGATAGATAAAAAACTTAACTACACAATGTTTAGTATGTTTAGAAAAAAATACTAATATTCGCAAATTAAAGTAAGAAAGAAAATGGATCTACATACAAATATGACCGAGGCATATAATAAAGTCAGGAGTACCTAAAACCGTGATTTCAAAAACGGATTTCATATAAT
>NC_090738.1:10800549-10813049 GCF_036898095.1 Palaemon carinicauda | reverse complement strand
TTTTATGACTAACTATAAACAGTGTATTACTGTCATAGAGGTGGGGATGGCCACAATAATTTTCAATCTTCCTTAATATTTAAAAAAAATCATATTCTTCTCATATTTTCTTTTTATTTCATTTCTGAATGAATTACTAATGACACCTGCCGATCTAGAACATATGGATTCCTGAATTTGGATAACATCACGGTAAGCTAATGAAATATATGGCAGCTGTACAATGTAGAAGATAATATCCCTGTATGACAAAAATAACGTATAACAAATAGCGTCGTTAGGTTTACCAAGTAACATTATCATTCAATGGATAATTTATGCCAAAGTAGAATAAGAAACACTACACTGTATGGTTATGGGAATAAAAAAAATCGTTGGATGTCTCCTAAACTTCCCGAAATGTTTAACGAAATTCATGTAGCCAGGGGTACCAGTCACCTACTCCTCGGTGGTTAAAGGTAAATCTTGAAAATTGCAAGACGCGTGCTCTTAATGTTTAGCAGCCCGTAGATCCCGTTTTAGAAAAAAAAAATGAAGACATTATAGGCTTAAGGGAACGTAATTAAATATTTCCTTCCTCGTCCGAGACCGATTACGGGACTGTTATGAGTCGGGAGAGCCGCTTACGCAGAACAGGAGAGAAAGGAACTGTATTGGGTAATATAATTGCAATAGCCTTATGTTTAGAGACAGAAACGATAATATGTTGCTTCTAGCTGAAAACACTGTACAGCATAACCCATAAATATGCGATTCAAATCAATGGCATTTTTTGTTTAAATTGGTCCGATGTCAGTAGTATTAAAATAGGTATGGTCAATAAACCATGCGGGTTAAACTGTTATCAATAAGTGTATTTCTAAACGTCTCTCTCTCTCTCTCTCTCTCTCTCTCTCTCTCTCTCTCTCTCTCTAAAGGATCACCTTTTAAACTATATGCTCCAAAAAAGGCAGCGTCGTGGGGAACGGCATGGCGGATATGCCGACGGCATTGAAGAGTCGTTTTCTCTTTCTGTGGAGTAGGTATTCGTGTTAGGCACGCGTCAAAGTGCCAATTTACAAATGCTCATGTAGGGGAAGGCGTTCCGTCAAACTGACCAGGAAGCTCTATTCATTATAGCAGAAAGCTGGAATAAAAATTTTCTGAAACTATTTGATTATACTTGATTAAACTATGCATTAAAAATTGTAATTAGTAATAAGTAAAAAAAGTATTGTTGTTATACTATTGACAATATTCTTGGCTGCTATTGGAAACAAATAATTTTCTTAAATCAAGTGTTCAACCTTCTTTACCAAGTATTTGGAACAATTATATTAATTCAGTTATATCTAAAACCGGATTTGTAATCAATTGACATGATAGTTTTGTTTCCACAATCCTTCGAAATCAGTTAAACAAGCAATGAACTTTCAAATTGCAGATTTTACGAGTTGAGCCTTTTTCATTAAGGAAATGGTAATGATATTTTTTCTTATAGTTCTGCAAAAAAAAAAAAAAAAAAAAAAACAGTGGAACAATGTAAAAATAACTATTAATATAATCTGAATTATTCTTTAGACTAGTTTGATAGCGTTCATCCTTTCATTTGGGTTAATTATGTTTGACGTATGATGACTATCATCCTGAAAAAATATTGGAAGTACATTTTCTCATGGGAATAGAAAGGCAACATTTTATTTAACTTCAACAAAGATACTCTTATCATCCCTTTCTTATAGTATTGAAAAAAAAATACATGAAATTTCATTAACCTAAAAACAAAAAGCAAAAAATTATATATAAAACATGCAGACTTTGAGTAAATTACCACCTTCTTGGTCAAACGAAGTTATCTTTTATTGGTAAATAAACCATTGGTGATACATTATAAAATACAAAATATTTAAACTTCCAAAAACTTATAAACCTTAGTCCAAGTAACAGTATACAATGGTTGAATAATAAGACATCTACCCTATATAATAAGGACCAAGAGTCTGTGTGCACACACACACACACACACATATATATTCAAATAAGCCATATATATTTTTGATATATTAATGTCTGGATTCTCTTAACAACCTCGGGATCACAGACCCAGGCGAAATCTCACAAAGACAAGAGCTTGGCTCCGGCCGGGAATCGAACCCTGGTCGGCAAGCTTATATAGACATTAATATATCAAAAATATATATGGCTTATTTGAATATGAAAAACACGTAAAAATGTGCAAAACACACACATATATATATATATATATATATATATATATATATATATATATATACTGTATATATATATATATATATATATATATATATATATATATATATATATTTATATATATAAATATATATATATAAATATATATATATATATATATATATATATATATATATATATATATATATATACATTTTATATATATATATATATATATATATATATATATATATATATATATATATATATATATATATATATTGACGCAAAGGGCCTCGATTAGATTTCGCTAGTCGTTTCTATCTTGAAATTTAAACAATACTTCTCCATTCATCATCTCCCACGTAACGATTCAAAGTCCACAGTCATGTGGGCTTAGGCCTTCCAACTCTTCTAGGGCCTTGTGGAGTCCAATTGAAAGTTTTGTGAACTAATCTCTCTCGGGGAGTGCGAACAGCATGCCCAAACCATCTAAATATACTCTTCACCATGATTTTACACACATATGGCACTCGAGTATTCTCTTATAGTTTCATTTCTAATCCTGTCCTGCCATTCAACTCCCAATATTATTTTTTATTTTGTTCTCAATTCCACAGAATCTGTGTTTATTGTTTCATTGTCACACCACGACTCATACCCATACAGTAACACCGACCTCACTAAATTGATATATATCTTGACTTTTATATGTAATCTCAGGCGATTTGATTTACAAATATTACTTAACCTAGCCATTGTCTGATTTACTTTTTTCAGTCTTTCATTAAACTCCAATTATATATATATATATATATATATATATATATATATATATATGCAGTATATATATATATATATATATATATATATATATATATATATATATGTGTGTGTGTGTGTGTGTGTGTATGAGTGTACAAGCACCAGCTTGTGTATGTGGCAATGCCTAAACCACCCATCGTTTCGTAACTTCCCAAATTTCCAGAAAAAAAAGGAGGATGACGCCCTTAATCCCCTATTGCCATAGAGACGTTTTTGCCCTGCCACGGAATTAACATGGAAGATCGTTGGAGGCGGAATTCCATTCTCATACTATTTGTTACAGACTTTCACGCTCGGAAACATCTTACAGGGGATCATTATACAGACTTTTAGAGGGGGTAGAGGGAGGGGTGGGTTCCTTACAGGACTATGTCACAATGAAATTTCAACTCCTTTTTCATTTCTCGAGATTGATTTTCCGACGTTCTCTATCTCCCTTACATAATGAATTATAAGTGTCTGATTATATATATATGTATATATATATTTATATATATATATATATATATATATATATATATATATATATATATACACATATATATATATATATAATGTATATATACATATATATATATGTATATATATATAATATACCAAAATAATTATGTTTGTTTGTAAATCAACGATCGACCCACCATAAAAGGATGCTGGTAGAAATATCTCCTTGACGAACAATTCAAACAAGAGACTTAATATTACCCCCCCCCCCAAAAAAAAAAAAAGTTTGCAAATCAACTCCGAATGATACTCACAAATAAGGAAACTGTAGGAATATCTCCTTGACTAATATTTCAAACAAGAAACTTATAATAAATATTTTTTTTAAATCAACTTCAAATTATACCCATATATGTATATATATATATATATATATATATATATATATATATATATATTATATATATATGTATAAATATATATATATATATATATATAAATATATATATATATATATATATATATATATATACTGTATATAGCCTATATCACTTTCTTTGTGGGGGTACCTTAACATGGTGAAAGGGCTTGTGTATCACAATGAGGTACCCTTACTAGTTAGAGCTACCCCTACTAGGTTGGTATGGTATGAGCGATCAGACCAAAATCTCCTACCATCACCAAGCCACAACTGCAGTGTTGTAGTAATGATAGAAGGAGGGGTTGGGGAGGGTTGAATCTGTGTGTGTGCGTGTGTATCTTAATATTTAGCCGTCACTTCTGACGGGTCGCGTACACTAGTTAAGCATAACAGGCTCGATCCCCTTTTAGAGAAGTTCAGCAAGTTACACATCATTGATGCGTTGTTGTAATTATTGCACCTGCCTGGTGATATACCGGACTGGAGTTCGAGTCCTGCTCAAACTCGATAGTTTCTTGCAGTATCTGCAACCTTATCATCCCTGTGAGCTAAGGTTGGGGTGTTTTGGGAGCCTATAATTTTTCCTGCTGAGTCATCAGCAGCAATAGGCTGACCCTTTCTGGTACTAAGTTGGATGGAGAGGGGGCTTGGGCGCTGATCATAGGACCTAGAAACTGACCATATATAGGGCACTGCCTTGCTAACTAGGGCATTGTCACTGTCCCTTGTCTCTGTCTTGCATGAGCTACCTTTAAACATTTAAACGTTTCTCAATTTAATAATGGACCTTGGACCAGAGCTCATTACAAGAGATGCCAGAGATTGTCCACAAGCTTCCAAGCACAGAATGTGGATTTGCATGCAGTGGCTAGGGATTAATTAAATCTTAACTGGAATTGATGTGTCAATTCGATTTCAATCTGCAATTATAATCAGAATTCTTCATAAAGCTCAATAAATTCCTTCAATTATTAATTACTGGAATTCTGCTCAGTTTTAAAGATCTAACGTTAATTTTCTGTATATGCAAATTGATCAATCAATCGCGTTTTGTTCTTGTTAGTTTTGTATGAATTATGGCATGTCCAAAATTTGCAATTTATGATGACAATATCAGATTATATTCGTGCAAGAAGGGGAATTATAGACATATATAGATTAGAGTGAAAGTAGGCTACTTCCCCTTAGCAATTTAATGTTTCACTGTGAAATATTTCCAACATTAGAAAAGAATGTTCAGTAAAAGAAAGTCTCCCAACTTCCCCCTTTCACTCAAAACCCAATGTGCCACTATAGGCCTAAAATCAGATACTCTCTATGTAAAATACTTTAAAATACATCGGTTAATCTAATTCTGGTTCAATCTATTTCTATATTAAATTTATGTATTAAATACTTCTTAAATGAATAAATTGATTCAACCATTAATTTTAAAAGCGAATTTCTTGTGTCGGGGAAAAATGATCTCGTTTAAAGATAAAAGTACATTTCTATTCCACCATACACAGATGCGTAAGGAAAACAAAAGAATAAATAAGAAACTAACTAGTTAGCTAATCAAATAAACAATGGATTATACAAATAAGTAAAGAAGGAAGAATATAATCTTAACCATGTACTGTGGATAAGATCTTACGTCATTCCTCTGCAATTTGATTCAGTCGAAACATACATTTAATTTCTTGACTGATTCTTCCTAAAATTTCACTAATCTTCTCCCATGACTCGATTCCTTTTCCTTTAGCGTAATTATAGGGTGATTATAACGGCAGAAATCGTGTGGGGTTGGAATCTATGTCCGCGGGCTTATGTAAATTAAGTTCTCTCTCTCTCTCTCTCTCTCTCTCTCTCTCTCTCTCTCTCTCTCTCTCTCTCTCTCTCTCTCTCTCTCTCTCTCTCTCTCCAACACTTGCGGTCTCTACGTAAGCATTTGATTCAAATAAACAATTCTATAATTAATGAAAGAAAGAAGTTTGGGTTTGATCCCTGTCAGAGGCGTAGTGATTTGGGCACGTTGTTAAACGCATGATTAATAGAGTACTCTTTTGATCCTGGTTAAATGCAGTGATCTACTGACTTAAACAGCGAACTATGTTTCAGGTAGTTACCTGAATGTGGTAGGTCACTGCAACAGCTAAGAAAATACACACACATTATATATATGAGTGTGTATGTATTACGAAGTTGGTCTAGCGTACAGTAAATAATTCATTCATGTATTTTATCTACATATTTCATTTGTGTATTTGAGGTGAATAGCCAACTCTTAAGATGAGTTCCTCTCATGTAGATATAAGATTTGTATATAAATTATGTAAGACTTTCATTGTATTTTTCATTCAAGTCAGTTTATGCAAATTTACGTTATTTTTTAAGAATTACCTTTTTATTTCACGTACTTTGTTACGAAGTCTTACGTAATCAGTTTAAGAGTGCCACATGATGCATATGAGATATGATCAAGGGATATGTAAATCTTTTTTTATATATATATTTCTATGAGGTATTGTGTCATGTTTGTGAGAAAATACGCAATTCTTATATTTGCCACGTGTTTTGGAAGATTCACGAAAACCCCAGGGTTAGATTTCATCTTTTTTTTTTTTTTTTGAAGACAAAGGTGGGCAGAGCTAGCTGAGAGAGTCATCTCACTGTTTTGTTGGTACGTGTCCAAGAGTTTAATCATTGGCAACCTTATCATTTTAAGCCAGCCCCCAAGCTTCCAGATCTCGGACCTAGAATAATCGAGAAGTTACCAAGTCCATATATATGTGCCCCTAGGGATGCATAGCAGCAGATGAGACCCAACCTGTTCTGAGAACGAGCCAAAGTACATCCCTCTCTCTCAAAGTGCCTATAATGTGTCCTCTCCAAAGTGATTAATTTTAATTACTACTTACAGCATATCATGTGTAGTGAATTTAAAGTTTACAGAAGACATTAAAGGTGATTTCAGATTTATTGTGTTGTGGTGAATGTTGGTATTGTGTAAATCTTTGTAACTGGCCTAGAGAGATTTATGTACAAACGTGAAGTATATTTGTATCGTTATTAGGTTAACTATTTTCATTAAGTGTCAAGACTAATTGATTGTGTAAAATTCAATTTCAAGTGAAACAATTGATTATATAATTTTCATAAGTATTAATTTCTTTTGCCTTAGTCTAAGTTTTGTTCAGACTTAGTATTTAGATAATTCATATTTTTTAGGCAATTCTTTCAGTGTTGTAATTTTTTTAGAATATATTTATTTATATAAAAAGTATATTATTCCAATCACCAGTGTTTATTTCAGTACTCATTTGTGCCCCTGTTAAAGAACCAAAGTAAGAAGTTATTTGAATAGTTCTTAATAATAATTACCCAGATTCGTTTTGAGTGTACTTAAGACGCCTTTGGATATTCAGTGTTTTTATATATTGCTGTCTGGGAGTTAATATTTTGAAGTGTAACAGATTCAATGTAAAAACAAACAGGTGAGTTTGGAACTCGAGAGATTGTGTAGCTTGTCAGTCGTAATATATATAATATTATATTTTGGTTCCCAGACCACGGGACTAACATAATAGTATGTATGTGCATATGTTTGTAAATATACTGTATGTATGTATATATATATATATGTATATATATATATATATATATATATATATATATATACATATATATATATATATATATATATATATATATATATATATATGCTAATGATATACTTTTTAAAAAGCTCAAACCGATGTATTTCTTAATTTTGCTTAAATTCCACGGAGACTTAAACAAGTTTCACAATACGTTGAAACATATCAAATGTTTTTTTTTTACATAATGCTCTAAATGTTAAAGCATTCTCATTACTTTAAGATACTATCGTTATTATAATTATTAAGATACTATTGTTGTTATAATTATAACTGGTGTACGCGAACCGTCAAAAATGACGGCTAATTATTTGGATATATATCTATGTTCATTCTTTTAAATTGCCCCAGCACATGGTTGGAACACTGGCCCTTGCACACAAACAGGTTCAACACTTTCCCGGCCCCTTCCCCTTTCCTCTAAGGGTAGCGCCTCTCAACAAGGTATAACTCCTCACTCTCACCCTACCCAAGGGACGGGGAGAGACCAAGCGCTGAGCATGACCGTAAAAAAAAGTATATATATATATATATATATATATATATATATATATATATATATGTATATATATATATGTGTGTATATGTATATATATATATATATATGTATATATATATATATATATATATATATATATATATATATATATATATATATATATATATAAGCCAAACACTTGCTCTTTATTATATGGTGGAGATTATTATTACTATTATTATTATTATTATTATTATTATTATTAGTAGTAGTAGTAGTAGTAGTAGTAGTAGTAGTAGTAGTAGTAGTAGTAGTAGTAGTAGTAGTAGTCAAAGAAAGAGTATTATTCTTTCTCTTTTGAAATTGGAAAAATAAAACTAACGTCCACTCATATTTTCTCAAATATGTCTCAAGAAAATCAGAGAATAACGTTCCAACATTTTCATTTCATTTTACTAAATCAAATACTGATGTAAAGAACAAACAAATTTTTTTTTCCATTTGATTAAGTTCTTCAAATGACTCCTCAAATGAATAAGCTTCGAGATTTCTCTTTGCCTATTCAATCTTGGCTTTCTTTTACGGTTTAAAATTCCCAAGACAAAGTTTAAATTTAACCTCATCAAAATGAAACTGACTGCCATTCTATGCAACGTTGGTACTTGCCAATCAGGGTTTTATTACAGGATATGTCCACTCATCTTTATTGCAAATAGAAGAAGAAATGGGATTATGATTCACATAGTGTATTTTCATTTTTTTTTTTCGTGTGTGTGTGCGGTTTTAATACATTTGAGCATTTCATTATCATGTGAGCTCATGTATGTATGTATATATGCATAGTGTGCGTGTAAATAAATGCACACCGATGCGCCCGTCGATAGTAAGTTACACAAGACGGCAGGGTACTGAAATGGTTACTTTACTTACTTTGGAGGCTGCTTTTCCGGTCCCATACAGCAGGGGAACCCCACTCTCTACAGGACCTCCACTGTCGTTTTACCTTGTTCGTTCAGAGTATTTAAGGTTTCATATTGCGTATTGTTCATTTACTGTTAAATCATCACTTTCAAAAGACTCATGAAATAAGAAAGTCTTCAGTTTCCTCTTGAAAGCCTTAATGTCTTCAATCATTCGAATGTTTCGTGGGAGCTTATTATATAGTCTCGGGGCCGCATATTTAAAGGCTCTGGAGCCTACAGTAGACAGGTTCCAATAGTTTGAAGCCATCTGTATCCATTCTCGTGTCAACACGATTTTTTGGTTGCGCAATATGTAACAATTCTCCTAAGTATTTTGGACGCCCGGTTCTGATAACTTGGTGGGTTATTGTACATATTTTAAATTCAATTCTCGCTTTAATCGGCAGCCAGTGTAAATCAATTAGTATAAGGGTGATCCTTTCTCTAGGTGGGACACCTTTTATCAGTCTTGCTCCTCTGTTTATTATGTTTTGTAATTTCTTGAGTTGCACTTTTTGGTAAATTGTAGTAGATAGAGTTGCAGTAGTCAATCCTGGTAATAACAGTTTATCACAAGTTTCTTTACAGAATTTTCGTCCAGGCACACTTTTATAAACGCAATATTTCTTAGATGATAACCAGACGTTTTTATTACATTATTTATTTGGGCATTTAGAGACAGGTTACAGTCAAGAAATACACCTAGATCTCGAACTTTACTAGATATCGGCACCGAGTCATTATTGATGTTCATTTGAATATCACCTAAGTTTCTCACGCTGTTTCTCTTGCCCACCACCATGAATTCAGTTTTGTTCTCATTCAATTTTAGTTGTTTAAATGTCATCCATTCTCTAAACCTATCAAGGATTCGGTTTAGAGTTTCAGTAGTGTCATGTATATCATTTATGGAGAAGTAAAATTGTGTGTCATCTGCAAATAGATTAAACTTCGCGCCATGCTTTTGTAGCATTTTCGATAGACCATTAGTATAGATGCAGAATAAGATTGGGCCAAGTGCACTCCCTTGGGGTACTCCTCTGTTTAAGGGTTCATATGATAAATAAGAGTTTTCAATTTGTACACAGTAATTTCTTCCCACTAAGTAGTCTTTTAGGTATTCGAAGGCTTGATCTTCAACGCCGATAGACCGTAGATAATCTAGTAGCAGTTCATGCACCACTATCAAAAGTAGCAGTTCATGCACCACTGTATCAAAAGTAGTACTGAGATCGAGCGGTATTAAAATACCACATTTATTTTCATCCATCATTTCTAGCCTATCATTTACAACAGAGCAGATGGCTGTCTCCGTAGAGTATAGTTTTCTGTAAGCAGATTGGTTGTCGGGCAAAGCTTCTATTACTTCTAAGTGGCTGACTAGTTGTTCAAGAATTACATATTCAAGCACTTTTGAGACAAAGGATAGATTTGAAATAGGTCTATATGAGCTTAAGTCCTGGTAGTCCAGTGCATTTTTCAGAACTGGTGTGACTATAGCCATTTTCTCAGATTTGGGAAACTTACATTCAGCAATGCTTGCATTTGCTATTCTCATCATTATTTCGGCTAGACTAGAAAAGTATCTCTCTCCAATTACTTCAGTTATTGGCAAAGGATCGAACGCGTAGTTTGTTTCATTAGCTCTCTTGATAATTCTGGTGATGTTATCTAGTGTTATGTTGTTAAATCATCCTAAAGAAATTATCATATTTACAAAATTCGCTAGTAAATTTCTTTTCATAACTAATAGCTGCTAGTGGGTTTTATCACTTAAAAGTTAAATCTATTAATATATCAAAATCCTTTATTCCCAGGGTCAACCAACTGAAAGAAAATATTTGAGGTGAGCTGGCAGAATAACGAAAAATATATAATACTTCATGAACCACACCAGTGCCCCTCAAGCATGACGGAGCCTAACTAAAAATAAAAGACGAAATGCAGCGAGTGAGGTATTCTGAGACGACATGTGCGAGATGCATGCCACCTGGGATACTCGGCGTCGCATCGCATGGTCAATGTGGCGTGTCTTTGGCGTTGTCAAGCATGGAATCGCTCAAGCTTTTCCTTGCTATTAATTTTTTTTTTTTCAGCATTTGACTGAAATACAAATAGTTATCGTCAATTGTTGTCCACGTCTGCAATGCAGGTTGCAACTAGGAGCAGCATTTAGAGAAGTTTCTTTTTTATTTTCTATGGGGAAAGAAATATCTCCACGCGTTGATGTCATCTAAAGAAACACCAGAACTGTAAAATTGACCCCAAATATCGATGGTACCAATTTAAGACTGGGTCGACCGATAGGTCACATGATTGAGCCGAACCATGGGCCTTACAAATGAGAGCCCAATACTGGTGGACTTAGCTATGGTACCCATCTAAGGGTGAATAATATAAATTATATATATATATATATATATATATATATATGTATATATATATATATGTATATATATATATATATATATATATATATATATATATATATTATATCTGAATACTTAAACACAATGTTTATTATTACACAAACGATCACCCTATACTTTTCCTGTCCTTCATTCCTAGCGCCTCTTTTTATTCGTTGTCCCAGCCTTTTTCTCCATCTTCTCCTTCCAATAAAATTTTTTAGATAATAATTCCACCAACCTACTGCTACCCATTCTTTCTACGTGACCATGATACTTTGGCCCGTTTTTTTCACCAAGCCTATAATATTAGTATTCCTTTGTCATTCTTCAGCAGACCCCACCTTTTGTAATCGACATAGACAAGAAGGCCATTCATAAGACGACGTTTCCACTCTTTCTTTCCTTTGCATATTGTAAACGTTCCGGCCTGGCAATCTGCTGGTCTGGAGTTCAAGTCTCGCTCAAGATTGATAGTTTCTTGTAATGTCTGCAACCTCATAATCCTTGTGAGCTAAGGATGGGGGGGTTTGGAGGAGGCTATAGGTATACCAGCTGAGTCACCGGCAGAGATTGCCTGGCCTCCCCGGTCCTAGCTTGGGTAGAGAGGGTGTATATATGGTCAGTCTCTAGGGTATTGTCACTGTCTCTCGCCTCTGCCATTCATGAGCGACCTTAAAACTATCATACATATCATCCAAAAAGGGAAATGTACTTAACATGGCATCCATATCCTCGGACATGACGCACCCAGTCCAAAGGCAGAGGAGTTTCCTATAAAGGTTGTAGATGCCCTGAGGTTGGAATTACTGTATACTTTGAGGATGCGCACTTTCTTCTGAAGCTAACGGTAGTAATTCCTTAATTACTAAATGGTGACGTTATAATAAATTACATAACCTGACATTCAGTTTGGGATATGTATGTATGTATGTAAACACACACACATATGTATCTGTATATATATATATATATATATATATATATATATATATATATATATATATATATATATATATATATACAGTATATACAATATATATATATATATATGTATATATATAAATATATATATATATATCTTATATAAATAGATATATATATATACACGCATATATATATATATATATATATATACAG
>NC_090738.1:10793049-10795549 GCF_036898095.1 Palaemon carinicauda | reverse complement strand
AGGTCATTCCAATGACAGTCAAACTTACCCAACTTATCACCTGTGACCCCGTTTTTATACGCTCAATCATTCAAACCTAAGATGCTATTAAAAGCCGACATCCTGACCTTGATTTCAAGAGGACCCCGAGAAGAGCAGCCATAGGACCCGGAGATGAGCGGCCATAATAGGAGAGATCACTTCCGGCGGGCCAAAGAAATGTCCCACATATCGATTGGTTTAACTTTCAAAAGCCGTTTACGACGGAAAGGCACCAGGATTACTGGTCAACAGGTTATTGGCAATTATAATGCGTGCACGTATTTTACGTAGCAATTTATGTGTTTAGTTGTACATAAACACAAGGATATACATGCCATCCTATATACATAAAAATAGATAAACCCACGCATATATATAAGGTATATATGTGTGTGTGTTTGTCTTTTATATATATATATATATATATATATATATATATATATATATATATATATATATATATATATATGTATATATATATATAAAAGACAAACACACTTGTATATTATTACTACCTAAGCTACAACCCTAGTTGGAAAATCATGGTGCTATAAACCCAAGGGCTCCATCAGGGAAAAAATAACCCAGTGAGGAAAACAAATAAGGAAATAAATAAACTGTATATGAGAAGTAATAATAAAAAATAGAATATCTTAAGATCAGTAACAACGTTAGAATACATCTCTCATATATAAACTATGAAGAGAGAGACATGTCAAACTGTTCAACATAAAAACATTCGCTGGAAATTAGAATTATCTCTCTCTCTCTCTCTCTCTCTCTCTCTCTCTCTCTCTCTCTCTCTCTCTCTCTCTCTCTCTCTCTCTTTTTTTTTTTGTTATATATATAATATATATATACATACGTATATATGTATATACACAGTTAGATAGATAGATAGATAGATGGGATAGATAGATACCAAGGTTCTGTAAAAGGACCAAGTACAAGTTTAAGGCTAACCTTTTAAGGCCCCAAGGAAAATGAAAGAGCTGAAGCCAAATTTTTTCACCTTTCCTCTGAAGGAAAAAAAAATTGTAAAAAAAAAAAAGAAAAAACTTATATAACTACAGATTTCTATTGCAATTCTCTCTTTTTGTTATAAGCCTTGAATCAAAAGCAAAATAACTTTCTCCACTGCCATATGGTCAGTTTGTTTACAATATACAGTACTGTATACACACACACACACACACACACATATATATATATATATATATATATATATATATATATATATACATATATATGTATACGAATATATGTACATATATATACAGTATATATATATATATATATATATATATATATATATATAGATAGATAGATAGATAGATATGTGTGTGTGTATATATATATATATATATATATATATATATATATATATATATATATATATATATATATTTACAAATATGTGTGTATGTGAACGCAAGTTTAAGTATATGGTACTAACGTCATCTTCATACATATAGAAATGTGCAGTATACACACCTTGATCTTTAAACGGTGATTAACCATTTAAATGCAGATATAAAATATCAAATTAATCACAAGCACGAGGCCCCATCTTTCCCAACGCCGTTGCTCCAAGATGCTTAGGTCATTATGACGTCACAAGTACTTATATGACCAAAGACACGAGATTATTGTGTTTCGCATCACAAAAGACAGCAGCACTTTCTCTGTCTCTTTCAATCATTCAATTTAGTTCTCCCTAAGGAAGGGAGATTGATCATGATTGTGTTTTACAGCGTAAATAAAAATGTAATAAGTCTTCTTGGACTAAATTCAAATGTACGTTTATAATGAAACTCAGTTAAAAAAAGAGAAAAATTAGGTATCATCGTAGGTGGGCAGAGTGAAATTAGTCAAACATGGTTCCATTTGATCATGTAGCTGGGAGTACGTATTTGGTATGGCTTAATTAAGTTCATAAGATTTTTTTCTTATTACAGAAGTGTTTATTTTCTTTCTTAAAACTAGTTTTTCTCTTTCTTTCTTAAGATCTAAACAAATTTCACTTCTCCCCATTCTATTGTCGCTTGACTTTAACTTCCTTTAACACTGTTACTGTTAAGTAAATTAATTTTTTTTTCACTGTGAATAAGATCTAATTCGTTTTTCGTTTCTCAATTTGGTCTCTCCATGTCCATTATCGATGTTCATTTTTTATAAAAACAGGTGTTCATGATTTTAAGTTTGTTTCTCAGCAAATTTTACAAGCATGTCTCCTCTGTAATTTCTTGTGCCTACTCCAAATTTACCTACAGCTTATTCTCCTCTCTTCTTTTCACCTACTTTAACATTGAAATCACCCAAAACATACGTAAATTTGAGTCTTAATGTATTTCACAGATATTTCCAGATCTTCATAAAGAGTTTCTATTTCTTCATCTGAATGTAAACGTTGGCAGTGCATTACCTTTAAATGATCTTCATTTTTATACTATTTATTTAGTTTTGCTAATACAAACCC
>NC_090738.1:10698589-10791089 GCF_036898095.1 Palaemon carinicauda | reverse complement strand
AGGTAAATTAACAATTTCTGTATCAGATTTAAATCTTACCAATTCATTATATAATGTGATACTTGCAGATGCGGAGGAGGATGGGAGAAGTTGTGGGTTGCATCAATTATGGGAAGAAGAGGAAGAAAACCTGAGCAGTAAATGAAAATAAGCATAATTTCAGTTGCACAACAAGATATTGTATTACCATAAACTGCTTCCAAGTAGCCTGAGAGTATTTCAGCAAGAGGAAGTGACTTCAGATGAAATTTCATCAACAGATAGGAGGACAGTTAAGGGATTTTGACGAAGGAAAAATCTATTTCTGGGGAGAGACCTGTGACGCCCGGCGAAAAAGTCCTTCTTTGTACTTTTTCTGATATAAATCTTCCAAATATACCAGAGAAAATTAAAAGCATGGAATGCAGAGGTTACAACCCTCGCGCGAGCACCTTGTTGGTGTCGTATATCTAACAAGGGCGTTTGTAAAACACTATTCACAGGCTGTCTTCCATTTAGATAATCCCTTCATCAAAGGGGGAGGGCCGTGACAGGCCCTAGAGAATACAGTTGGGTTACCCTACCGACACCCACCACTCGCGCTCACTAGGTCATCCTTCTGCAAGAACATATGGCTTGGCAAGGAAAGGGTGGGTCCGTACAAAAATCATCGGGAAGGGTTTCGCCGGGCGTCACAGGTCTCTCCCCAGAAATAGATTTTTCCTTCGTCAAAATCCCTTTTCTGGGTCGAACCTGTGACGGCCGGCGAAAAAGTACCAGAGAATGCCTTCCAAGCCCAATAAATTAATAACATAATGAGGAGAATACAATCACCATGTACGACAATACTATGATATAATAAAGTAATCGTCCAATTACCAACCAGCCAAATGACATAGGGAACGTAAGGTTAAATAATAATGACGACAAGGAACCAACTGAGTGTCGAATCGCAAAAGGCATCAAACCTTACATGTCTAAGTATATCTAAACATTAAAGGAACGGTAACTACAATAACAGTTAAACCATAGGAATTAAACATGGCAAATATCATAGGGCTAACGAACTACCAAGGAGAGCGGCGACGTGGTGTGAGTGGCGGGTAGGAGGGAGAAGAGAAGAGATGGAAGAAAGGAAGAAGAGGAGATTAATGGGGAGAGATAAGGCTCCCCTCTGCCATCGTTGGGTATTTAAGGGCCTGTAAGATCTTTAGATATTGGCGTTTGACAACCATAGGGGATTTCCAACCCGTATATTTTTTAAAATCACCAAAGTCCCTGTTCTGGAAATCATTGTTGGAGGCATCTACTGTCCGTATATCATGAGCCTGGGGAAATGATTCCGGATTAGTATGTTTAATGAAGTAGAGGATTTGTTGCCTGATACCGTGAATGGAAATAGTACCTCCTTGTTCCCTGATAACCAAGGAGCCAGACGAGCGGGTGGCAGTTCTAGCTAAAAAGGGGCTTGAGAGTGTGACTGTACACGGAGAAAAATCCTGGGGATGAAGAATAATCTTCCGAGAGGAGCACCTATTTTGCGGATCCTCATTTTTTAGCTAGGGAAGCTTTGTCTGGAAAGGAGTACTTCGGCTGAAGGGAGGAAATCTATGTTTTCCGGGTTTCGTGAGAGCTGCTAGTTCTGATGTTCCATCACCTGAAGCTATAGCCGTTAGAAATAAAGTCTTCCTAAGAAGAGTGATATAAGAGCAGGATTCATTGTCCGTGTCCATCGCAAGTTTGAGAACACCGTTCAGAGACCAAGAGTCCTTTTGTGGCCGAACCGAAGGTAGAAGCCTAGCACATGTTTTTGGGGTTGATGAGAAATAGGAATCAGCTAGGTTAATGTTGAACCCAACAAGGTAGATCTTCTTCAAAGCTGACTTGATGGTGGTTAAAGTGCTAACTGTTAGGCCTTTGTCAAATAGGAACCTCAAGAAAGAGATGGCTAAATGCGGGGACATACGAGTATGGTCTGCACTCTTAGGGGACCTACTAGTTGTTAACGGCCGAATCATATTGGCGAATTGTCGAGTCCCTTTTTGTCCCATTCGATGAAGAGATCGTTTCCGGTTCAATGTTCGCATCTCTACGAGCTGCCAACTTCCTGTAGTCCACAAAGTTAGAGTTTTGGCTATCCTTGAGTAATCTGACACAGTGAGTTTGGATACTCGGGTCAGTTTGAGGAACGGGATCCGGATGGGACTGAGTTTCAACTCGAGGAGGAGAGGAAACCAACTGTTCTTGGCCAGTGAGGTGGTACTAAAGCCACTGCGCCCGGGAAGGAGCGTAGTTTGTGTAAAAGTTTTTAGAAGATTCCCTGGGGGAGATAGGGAAATCTTCTTCTAATGGTTCCAATCCCGGGGTAATGCGTCCATGGCATAAGCCCGAGGGTCCAGGGTTGGGGTCACATAACAAGGAAGTTAGTGATTCATCTGAGTTGCGAATAGATCTACCTGGAGGCCTGGAACGAGCCTGAGTATCCACCGGAATGAAATTATGTCTAGAGACCATTCTGACTCCAGTGGATCCGTCCTGGATAGTGAGTCCGCTCTCACATTCTGGCCTCCCGCTAGGTGAGGTGCTGACAGGAACCAGTTCTCTTCTGTTGCCCAGGCGAAGATAGTGACCAGGATCTGATTCAGGTTGGGTGACTTGGATCCTCCCCTGTTGACGTAGTGTACTGCGTCTGTGCTGTCTGACACTACTCTGATGTGGGTCGACCTCGGAGGAGAGTCTCTCTTCAGGGTCAAGAACACTGCCATGGCTTTGAGAACAATGATATGGGACTGTTTCATGGAGAGTGACCAAGAACCTGAAACATCTGATGTTCGGAGTAATCCCCCCCATCCACTTAGAGACGCGGCTGTATGGAATGTCACTTGTGGAGGTGGGAATTGTAGAGGAACCGATTTGGAGAGGTCCTTCGGTTCGGACCATGGGTGTAGTCTCATTTTCAAGACAGAGGGGATCTTCGAGACCATGTCTCTTATAGGTACTGTAGCTCTCTTTCTCCAAACTCGATTGATGTCTTTGAGTTTGGCTTTTATTAGATCTGTTACTGAAGTGAATTGGAAAAGTCCGAGGATACTTTCTAAGGCTCTTCGGACACCTGTTTGTGTTTGAGAAAATTTTTTGATCTTGGAAACTATTCCTCTTACCTTTTGGAAGGGAGAGACAACGTGTGCTTCGAAAGGTCCCACTGAATGGCTAACCATTCTAAGCGGACTGATGGTTGCAGGCGAGATTTTTTGGAGATTGACCCGAAATCACAGGTTGTCGAGAAATTGGAATAATTCCTTCGTAGCTCTGTTGCCTTCTATGACCGGCCGGGCCCAAATGAGCCAACCGGCCAGATAAGCAATGATCTGTATCTCTTGGTTCCTGAGTTGTTCTAACACTCTCTCTCCTAGTTTTGTGAATATCCTGGGATCAATATTGAGGCCAGAGGGCATGTCTTGAACACAAAGGCTTTCCTGCTTAGGCGGAAACCCAGATAAGAAGAGAAGTTTCGAGCTAAAGGCGCAAGATAATAGTCGTCGGTAAGATCGACAGAGGTGGTGACGGTCCTACGGGGAAGTAAGGTCCGTACCTGAGAGATAGTCAACATCCGGAACTTGTCGCAGAGAATGTAAGAGTTTAGCTTGACAAGTCCAGGTCCACTCTCAATGCCGCCAAGCCTTTCTTCGGAATTGTGAACAGGTGGCTTTGGAACTTCAGTGATCGATCCCGTTTGATTGCTTCTTCTTGAGTAACCCTGTGGTGTACTCTTCCAGGATGGGAGTGGATTTCTGGGAGAAGGTCACTGGTGGAGGAGGAGGACCTTGTGACCATTTTCACCTCAAACCTTTAGAGATTATGCTATGAGCCCACAGACCGAAGGTCCAATGGTCTCGAAAGTGGTAAAGTCTACCCCCTACCGGGACCACCGCGTTGTGAGGGGGTGAATCTAGGTACTTTCCTTCTCCGAGCCCCCTTTTTTCTAGGTCCGTCTCGATGGCGAGACTGTCTTCTACTCCTGTAGCTTCCTCTCTGGTGTCCACGAGAGGAGCCTGAGGGTTCGGATCTAGGGCTGTATGCAGGTAAAACATCCCAACGGGGTTGGGCTGTGTACCTGGGGAATCAGTGAGGTAGACCACCTGATGAGGGGGATTTGGATGCATAGACGTCGAATCGGAGGGAGGCTGTGATGACGAGTGGGTAACCGACTATCGATTCCTGTCTGATAGAGGCCTCAGACAGAACGTATTTCCCACAACTAACCCGATCAGACCATCAAACGTGTAGGTCGAATTGGAAGGGCAGATCTTGGAATTATCGTAACCCCCAGACTGACAACATCCTGGTCCAGACAGATCGGGCCTGCCCTTTAGGAAATACTACTGTTACCTTCGGTACCTTGTCTAACCTAACCAAGGCAATCTCTTTCAATCGAATGAATCCGTTGAACGGGAATTCTAGTACCTGGGAGTAAATTCTAGGTCCCCCAGAGGGAGGATGTCTATGCCATCCAGATTTATGGTACCATCTATATATGGAACATGTAAGGCAAATCTCTATGCGTTGTTTTTATCGAAGGAGGTTACTTCGATATGCCTGGGGCTGTAGGGGGAAACTTCTGAGTTCCTGAATGGATCTGACTCACTACCATACTTTTGATCTCCGTCATAGCCCCTTGGTTTTCCCTAGAATGTGTTGCTTTTAGCAGTCACGGTTTATGCAGGGTAACATGAACATCAGGATCCATTAAGGGTCCTAGGTCGGTGACGTAGGTAATTGCAAAGCTGAAGGCTCAAAATTCATCCCCACCTACCTGCCCGTCCATGGGGTCGTCGTCCAACCTTAGAGAGGACACTCTGAGGAGACAGGGACCTCTAGATGGAGCATTTCTTCCCAACCTTGATAACCAAGGGCGGAGAGCCTCTCTTGCAGGCCAGAGAGATTCATCATCATCCTGACGGGAACCATGTAGGCGAACCTTCTGTAAAAGAAAGGGGACATAAGTCTGGATGTTCCTTGAACTTTGGTTAGTGATCCTATTCACAGGCTGGGATCAACTGTACAACTCATAAAAATCATTTTTAAAGAAAAATCATTTAATGTACTATCTTTTGGGGTATAGTTCGACACTTGTATTCATGAAATGTGACACTGTTGGCGCATCCGCCACAGGTTGGCCACCCCTGACTCAGACGTTCAGAACCGGGTCTAACATTATTTACTGGCTATTAGTATTCTATTGATTCATCTGTTCACTGACCAGAGTTTCAAGGAACAGTAGATAGCCTCTCATGGCATGGTTAGTCTCGACCCGGCCCTTCATTAGAAGGGGCCAACGTTTGGTTCCCAGTACTGAGTGGAAACTTATTTCTATTTGAACACTATGTTGTATGGATATTTATTCATATTTAGGCATAGTTAGAATTGAATATGTATAAATATAGGCATAATCAATTTATTTCTATTTGAACACGATGTTGTATGAATATTTATTCATATTTAGGTATAGTTAGAATTGAATATGCACAAATATAGGCACAATCAATTTATTTCTATTTGAACACTATGTTGTATGGATATTCATTCATATTTAGGCATAGTTAGAATTGAAAATGCATAAATATAGGCATAATCAATTTATTTCTATTTGAACACGATGTTGTATGGATATTTATCCATATTTATACATAGTTAGAATTAAATATATGCATAAATATAGGCATAGTTATGTTCATATATTTTTATTTGGACTTTCAAGAATAAGTTTTAGATATGAGGAGAGGAAGCAACAGAAGATAGAAGGAAAAGGCGCGTTTAAGCAAACCTGCAACAGAGAATGAGTAAACAACAGCCAGATGGAAAATGAAAAAAGGAGAGCAAGTAGAGAGAAGGAAAGAGTTGAATTAAATTATTGTAGCAGGGAGAGGAAGCAATTAAACATTAGGAGAAGAGGGAACAGTAACCTAAATTCAGGGAGACAACTGCAATACGTTTAAGGAGAAGAGGAAAGAGAATCAACTTGGAGAAGGAGGGGGCTCGACTATTCAGGGAGACAACTGCAACACGTTTAAGGAGAAGAGGAAAGAGAATCAACTTGGAGAAGGAGGGGGCTCAACTACCCGGAGAAGAGGAATCAACAGCAAGCTAAAAAAACAGAAAATGAGAGGCAACTGCAGTGCGGAGGAGAGGGAGCAAGGAACCAAATGAACCGAGAGGAAACTAAAATTGAGAGGAAGAAACTGTTCCAGAGTGATGCAACAGTATTAAAGAGCAGAGGAAACAACAGGGTATGAAGGTGAGAAAGCAAGATCAATTGAGAGAGATAGAAGACTAATTGAACAAGATCAATTGAGAGAGATAGAAGACTAATTGAAAGGAAGAGTGGAAACAGGAGAGATGACCATCAACAATTTTGTGAAGCTAATAAAACAGCAGAGAGATGAGTGCTAGCAAGAGAGAGTAGATAATAAAATAACTATACAACAGGGCAAGGAAGTAATTTCAAGAGCTGGGTGCAGTTGTTATTGGAAATTCAATATTGATCTCCAGAGTGTCACCCCTCCTTTTATGATGTTTGTTGGAGAGAAAAGAGGAGATGGTTAGAAAATAATGTTGTAAAAGTAATAGATTAGATTCTAGAAGAATACATTGGAGGAAGATTTTATTTTCATCCTGAAGCCATGACCTTACGTATTTTGAATAATCCTTGTGATAACACTTGAAAATTTTTTTATATCCTACATGCCATTTCTCTCTTCAATTTTCAAATGACCAATCTTCTATTTGCCCTTTGTGTGTTGTTGTTTGAGGTCCCTTTTCTTTCCGGGTATTATTAGAATTCTGTGGATATAAATATATAAATTAATGTTGGAAACAATATTGTGATAAATTTATATGAGTTTTGGAAGAAATTGTATGCAGGAATAAGTTGGAAGAAATTGTATGCAGGAATAAGTTAAAAAAATAATCTTGGGTTTACAATAAACTTAACTTGAAAATGATTGCTCTTACTGACCTTAAAAACTTGGCTATGTATCCGATTCTTCAACAAGAAATGGCTCGCTAAAACTTTCACTAAATCATCTGAGCCAGGTCATGTTTACATGATAATGACAAATTTGGAAGTAATTTGTATTCTTCCTTGTTGTACAAACCCATAATTTGTATTCTTCCTTATTGTACAAACCCAAAGTCCTTTACATAGGGGAATGATAACAGTGAAGATGGAATAATAAGGAATAAATGTTTATGATGAATGTGTCAACAATTGGATAAAAGGTAGTGGGGTGCCACCAACCCCCACTCTAATTGACAAATCACAGAGCAGCAGGAATTTTCTTGAGGGTTAGTGATGGTAGGCAAGTATGAGTAAAGGACTACTGTAATTTGGTATAGTTAAGGAAAAATACATATTACTTCAAAATTTGGTATTTGTTCCCACAATTACAAACTGTCCTTTACATAGGAAACCCTTAGGTGGTAGGAAGTCCCCGGTCCAACTGGCAAACTTGTCCCGGGAGGTTCCTTATACCATGTACACCAGTGGTTTATTTAACTTTACTAGCAGGTACATGAGCCCTACCCTAAGGGGTTGTTCGAGTAGAGTTGAATATATATGTTGTAAAACCGGAATTATAAATAATGGATTTGCCTGAATCTATCTATACAGCATACATATAGAGTTTGCTTGGTTATGCCACACTCCCCGTCTTAAGGAGTACAGGTTAAAGACACTTCTATAACTGTGTATAAAAAAGCATACAAGTTGAGTAGGGTTAACTGCATTGAAATAAAGTCAGCAGTTGGCTAGGTTTTTATTGCAGTACCCCAGAAGGGAGTAACAAGAGGAAAAGAGAAAGGCCAGTTGGCCCTTCCTTTCATCCCAGATTCACGTGTAACCTTGCCCGATCTGGTGTTAATGGTCCTGCAAGAGGAGCCAAGGTAGCTATATCTGCTCCAACACGACGTGTCTAGAGACCCGCGAGTCACATATTGCAGGTATGGGTAGTATAACTTGATTGTAACTTTTCCTCACCTCTGGCTGAAACCTGTCTCACAGAGATACTCTTAAAAGCATAAAATTTTGCTTACACCCCCTGACTTTGTGTGCTTCAAATTACAGCAATTCTCGAGTGAGAGGGGGTGGCAAAAGGGTTCAATCAATAATAGTGTTAACCAAATCTCTTCTCTGCCTCCTCCAAATGCTGACGAAAGGTGTTAAGAAGTTGCAGTCGTAGTACTCTTTGGTGTATGGTGTGGAGACACCTTTTATTATTACTAGCCAAGCTACAACCTAGTTAGAAAAACAGGATGCTATAAGCCCAAGGTCTCCAACAGGCAAATAATAGCCCTGTGAGAAAAAGAGAGAAATAAGGAAATAATCTAAAAGAAGGGATGAACAATTGATATAAAATATTATACAAACAATATCAACAGTAAAACATCATCTTATAATATAGACTCAAGTCAGCCTGTTCAACATAAAAACAGTTGCTGCAAGTTTGAACTTTTGATGTTCCACTGATTCAACTAACTGATAAGGAAAATCATTTCACAACTTGGTCACAGCTAGAGAATTAATTCCTACAATACAGTGAAGGCATGACTATTAGAATTAACAGCTTATCCTTGACAGGATGGTACTGTCGATAAGATCTGAAGGCAAAAGTATGGTCAGGATTATGAAAAATCTTTTGCAACATACATAAAGTAATTGAACGACTATGGCAGAGAGGTAATTGTTCACAAGAGCACACTCTCCACTTACTAAAAAATTATGCAAGCCTGCAGTTACCCTCTTCTTGTACTGTAATTAGGAGGTTCTTTAAATGCTGGGAAAGCAAAACCGAATAGCAAGATATGTTGGGGGAGGAGGTACTAAACGACCTGGAATTGACATCGTCAACTAAAGATTAGTTCGTGACGTCAGCGCACATTTGGTATACTGTATATTAAAAATATATACTAAATTAAAAATGGAGTAATTACTCAAAAATGTCGCCATTTGTGAAATGTACATTTTATTTCTTAAATATTTTATGATAAATCTTATTAATGCTTTTTTCAAAGAAACTATCTTGAACGACTAATTTTCCCAGACGATGGTTTGCTACACAACGCCATCTATTGACCACGGCCTAAGGATGCCTGCCAATTTCCCGGCAATAAAAACATACGCTGCAAAAATAGTCATTCTCACAAAAGTTTTTTTAAAAAAAGGGTAAGTTTTATTGTCAAGTATTTACCAAATAAAATATACAATTCACAAATAGTGACACTTTTGAGTAATTACTCCATATTCATTCTAGTATATATTTTGAATATATACCAAATGTACGCTGACGTCACGAACTTCTCTTTAATTGATCATGTTGACAATGTCAGTTCCAGCTCGTTTAAAACCAACTCCATAAACCGCAAGTTCCTGACCAACGAATTAAAATCAGATTCAGTAGCTGAAGACCAGACAAGGGAACACCATTGAAACAAGGTACAATGAAAATATGAAACTTTTCAAAATACATTTATCACCGCAAACCTTAGAGAGACTTGTGTAAGTTTAACACAAGAAACTCGTGGACCATACAGAAGACTCCCTGGTATCGTAAATCAGAAATAAACACCTGGTCACATGAGCTCAGCACACTCCTAGGGGGGATATGGAGATCTATTAGAAATATCAAGCCCTGGTGGAAGAAATGGTACCTGTCCTGTGACATCATCCTCTGCTTTAAGTGTAAATTCTAATGGGCCATGATCACTTTGAGTATTCTTCATTGAGAACTATTGGAGATTATCTACAAAATCATGTTGGAATAGATTGTTGCCATCTTTCGTTACTGGCATCCTTGAAAACTTCGATAAGTATTATACAGGAGAAGTCAGACTAGAAAAACTGGGTTTCTGCTTCTTGCTTCCCATGTAGGAAGAAGCAGAAGGGGAACAATCCCTTTTCTTTGCAACCGTTTTACTTCTCCCATTGGGAGGGCAACCACTCCCTGCAAAATTTACAAGTGTGGCAAAATTTACAAGTGGGGTTTCATTTTGCATCTCTTTCCTCTGCCTCCGGGATACAGGATGCAGATCAACCTCCACAGGACTCTCAAAGTTGGGGCAGGTTCTCACGCACACAATATTAGCAATTATCACTGAAAAGAGAAAGCACTGAAGAGGTCAGAAACAGACAACTGGATGTATCAAGAACCAAGCGGTAACAAAAGGTGCTAGCTCCGATGCACCAAGCACTGGTGGTAATAACATGCAACCATACAATGCCAGATCCACAATATTTCATCAATATGGTCGTAACAAAACTGTAACAGAGCTAACCCATAAATGATGAAGGTTTGTATTCACGGTCCTTGAATTATTTCATCTCGACCATCATCCTAAGCAAACCTTGCTACTTCTAATTAGCCTGATTTCAAATATAAGCATAGTGTAGATAATGAAATTCAAATATTTTTAGGTTAAGGTCCAGGAAACATAAAAATTGTCAATTCTTCATTAGAGAAAAATTTTTTCATACTAACCAATCAATTTGAAATATAAAGGGCCTTTAGTGGAACCACTATCCAGTCACAGCAACTTCAGCTGCTCATAGCTGGATAGGGCCCATATTACACATGAAGCATCAATGTAGATTAGAGTGTGGGGCACAGGTAAATGTACATGGTTCCCAAGTTTCACTTAAAGGTGCATTTGAAAAAAAAAAAAATGTATTTCTATACTCGCCTGATGTTTGTATTGCTTAAATCTCCAGAAGTTTGGAATGTCAACATTACAACCTAGAAAACTGCGAGTTTCAAAGTTTTCCCTTATATAACAATTCCTCTTCTAAAGTAATAAGATTTACCAGTGTCTAACATAAATATCATACTGTTATATCCCTACTGTACTCAAGTCTCAATGTCAACTTGGCAGTCACATAACAAGCACTCTAGTTTGTTAGGTAGGCGTTTGGTGTAAAGAAGTTTCAACTCTGATTTGTTAGTAATTGTTGCACAGCTATGTAAAGAAATTTCTTTATGTTATACTTCTTTAAAAATCTATTTACCATAGATCGTCTAAAATACAATTTTTAAGCTGCAAAACATTAGGAAATAGGAAGAAACTTGAAATTATTATCATTATTATTATTACTACTAGTTTAGCTATAACTCCAATTGGAAAATCAGGTTGCTACAAGCCCAAGGGCTTCAACAAGGAAAACAGCCCAGTGAGAAAAGGAAACAACACTAAAGGAAAAGTAATTGTATAAAATATCTTTAAGATCAGCAACAATGTTAATATAGATCAGTTATATATAAACACTGAAAAGAGAATGTCAACCTGTTCTACATAAAAACATTCACTGCAAGTTTAAACTTCAACCAATTCAACCGCCTGATTAGTTAGAGATTTTCACAATCTGATCATGGCTGGAATAAAACTTCTGGAATACTGTGTTGTGATGAGGCTTATGATGGAGAAGGCAGACTGTTAGAATTAACTGCATACCTAGTACAGTGGGTACAAGATGGTACAGTCTGGGCAGATATGAATGCAAAGGATGGTCAGAATTATGAAAAAATTTATACATGTATCAGAACTAACTGAACAATGGTGCCAGAGATTAACATTTAAATCTGGAATAGGAAATTTAATACATAATAAGTTTTTGTCCAAGAAAGTAAGACAAGATTTAGCTGCTAAGGACCAGACAGAACATTACTCAAAATCATGTAGAATGTTAACATTTCTTCAGGATAGATTGATCATCATTAAAGATAACTTTCTTAATCAGCCAATGATTTGTTCACTGCCCTCAACCTTATTACAATCACACTAAGTTTTGATAGGATTCAACTTAATGCTGCATTATTATTATATTATGATTACTAGCCAAGCTACAACCTTGGTTGGAAAAGCAGGATGCTAAGCCCAAGTGCACCAACAAGGAAAAATAGCTCAGTGAGGAATGGAAATCAGGAAAAACAAACAATAAAAACAGAGAAGTGAAGTAAAACAAAATAGTATGTCCGACTGTACACTCAAGCAAAAGAGCTCTATTCAAAGACAGTGGAAGACCATGGTACAGAGACTATGGTATTACCCAAGACTAAAGAACAATAGTTTGATTTTGGGTGTCCTCCTAGAAGAGCTGTTTACCATAGCTGAAGTCTCTTCTATCCTTACCAAGAGGAAAGTAGCCTCTGAACAATTGCATTGCAGTGGTTAACACCTTGAGCAAAGAAGAATTGTTTGGTAATCTCAGTGTTGTCAGGTGTATGGGGACAGAGGAGAACGTGGAAAGTATAGGTCAGATTATTTGGTGCATGTGTAAGCTAAGGAAAGATCTGCCTTAACTAGAGAGAGAGGGATCCAATGTAGTACTGTCCAGCCAGTCCATGGCTCATTAACACACTCGCACTAGTAAACTAATATCTCGACGGGTGCACTACCTACGTGCACTAACTTGGATAAATCTCTATTAAGGGATTCAGCAACCGTAGATCTACATTCAGGAGATGGAATTGATAGAGTAGCCTTATCTGCCTATGCAATAAACTAGTTTTTCAGGCCAAACCATGTATTGTACGTGTATATAGCATGAAAAGTAATGGCCCGAGACCACTACCCTGAGGAACATCAGATATCACATTCCAATACATCAAGATCGAATTACGTGTCTCTTGGTCCTTATCTCTGCCATAAGTCGATGATTACCTGTATACGATATGTATACAATTTAAGGTTAACCAAGTTAACATATTTTATACGACGACTTCCAACCCTTTTCATATGAAGTTCTACACAGTCTTGAAGCATGACTAAATTCCTGAAGCGTCGGCATTGTCTTGCGCAGTACTGTAGGAAATCACATGTCTACAGTATGCTACCCCGTATACAGTATATAAAGAATGTCTAGGAGTACAGTACATACTACTGTATACAAATACATCACTTTTTTACATGAAAACATGTTTCTGATGAAAAAGGACCAAAGTGGGAGATACACACGCGAGGAAAGACAATGCAAGACTGACGGGCAGGGTTGTCATTTCTGATGTTGAATACGAGCTACAAGAACTTCCATTATGCACTAGACAAACTCAAATAATTTTTCAAGATATAACAATGATAACGCTGAAATTGGGAAGAAAGACTCAGGAAGAAACCAGTTTATCAAACAGTATCATATACAGTACTCTATTACCTGTGGGAAAAGCACTATTTCGTGATGGCGTAAAATAGCGAAACCATGCCAGATTGTCAAAATGCACTAAATTCCCAGGAAATGTGCCAGATGTAGTGCAAAAGGTGCTGAAATGGCATCTATGGTGACAAGTCAGAACAAGATCGGAGGAGAGTGGGAAGTGGCGTGAAGCTAGCAAAGAGCAAAGGAGCGCGGGCTGTTTGAAATCGTCCTGCTATGAGAATATTTCTCGTGATTTTTATTTTTTATTTAAAAGGTTATATGGTTCTGTATCTCAAAGAAGCTAAATTGCAAAGAATAAGCTCATATAGAGGGGGAGCCGACTGTATCTATGCTTCGCATGCCACGCGAACTTCGCAATTACTGTGCGTCTCCTTTTCAGCACGCAATTGCTCAAAATGAAGGCTGTTTGGCGAAGAACAAACTAACACCCTCTCCCCTGAACAAGCAAGATCTTCACATTGTTTTCTCGTTTCGGGATTTGCCTGATATTCCGATACTGTACCTGACCAATGGTCCAGCCAGGAGCAGACCTAAAATGGTGAAATCACTGCCATGTTTGGTAGCGATGGCACACAAAATTGGTTGAAGGTAATTGAATTGGCTTGTCACTGGACGTGGCCAGTGTTAGGTTTGCAATGTCTGGGTCAATCGGAAGTGGACTAGGGTGAACACAGAACACTCTTTGCTGATATAGCTGGAGGAGGTACAGTAACTTCAATGACTATTTCAATAGTTCTCTGTGCCAGAACACGGTTTGCTTTGAACATCCATGATGTCCAGAGCCTGGTTTGAAAAAGGGACATCGAACTTATGGAAATTGTTCTAGGGTTCTGGACAGAACATTGTTTGTGCAACGTCTTCCCGTTACTTGGGCATGAGGCTGTTCACCAAGTCCGTCAATAAAGCGTGAGCTTATTATTTTGAAAAAAATTACTCTTCCCCTGGTCCAGACATCGGTACAGTACTTCTAAGGGAGCGACCCCTGTTGCTTCAACCAGCTGTTCTGGGCAGTCCTCTACGATGATCAACTTCAATGGATCTGGCTCTACATCTGGCACTGATGGTTTGGGTTCCTGTTTTGTTTAGGTCTTAGGGTTCTTTATCCTCTCAGGGATATCCCTCTCTAGCCTTGCTCCTAAAGAGTATGTAGAAGTTGAGGAGAATGAAAGTCTATAGTACTGTACCTATTATTACGAGCTGGAGACTTTGGTTCCCAAGACGATGGAGAGGGAAGAGAAGGCTTATTCTCCCTATCAGACACCTAATACTGCTGTAATAATCTTGCTCTATCAGATGTGTCCCACCGAGATTCTCTGTATCATTGTAGAGCCACATGGTGGGGAATCTGTCCTGTCTTTTAAGGGATGGCTAATCCCGATAAGCAAAGATGAGAAGAGGCTAATGCGAGGAAATAATGGATACGGGTCTGCAGTCCTTTTCCTTTTGTACTGGTGCAGAGGCCTCACCTAGAAACCTGAAAAATCACTTTCTAATTTAGGTTTTAACCTGGGTGTAGATCTAACATTTTCATCTCTGGATGTACCTGTAACAGGATGCATCAACCTAGATAATAGAGAATTGTTTCATACATGCCTGAGCGTGTCGTTGATATTCGTGAAAAGGCGGAAGTGTATTCTGTCTGTGGGTGCATACAGTTACCAGCGCATTTACTAGGGTATGCATGCTTGTAGGACTGCATTTACTCTTCTTGTTTGGGGAAGTGAACGGAAAAGTTTTCTGTGATCTGGGAAAAATAACTTCCATTTCAGTGGAAGATGACACCGTGAATCTTTGTGCGGTATCCGGAAAAGTCAATGCTTTTCTTGGGAGTGAAACTAGCTGCTGCCTTCTTAGGAGAGAAGTTACCTTTAGGACCTTTCAGAGTGAAGGGAAGACCCGAATCTCTAGGAGACCATACCAGTGAATAGTACAAGTCTTCTAGTCATGGGAGGCATAACTGGAGCCACATTTTAGATCTGAAATATATAGCTAGTCCCCTGAGCTTTGCACACTCGTTTGTGGAATTGGGGACCTGTTATGGTTCACAAAATCTGGCAAAATTAATGGCTCCAGTAAAGAATCCTGTTCTGGCTGATTACGTGCTAAGTCAAAGGATCATAATCAGCGTGTATCCTCTGCTTCATTCAGCATAATTGGAGACAGCACATCAACAAACTTGTGTTGGATTAAATGGCTTTATTCTTTGTTATCAGAGCTCCTGGAACTCCGATAAACAAGAATCAGACGGAAAAATCAGAACAATGAAGAGGTTTCTGCTTATTGTCTTCTATGGAGGAAGAAGCAGAAGGGTAACTATCCCACTCCAAGACTTCTAATGCAAACTGCTATACTTTTCTCACTGGGAGAACAACCACTCCCAACAAAATTCACAAGGGGAGCTCATCAAGCAACTCTTACCATGATACCTATAAAAGCAGCGGATGACCTCCACCGGACTTATAAAGATGCCGCAAGGTGACCTCCAAGGCCAAGGCAGGTCCTCATACACACTTGAGACAGACTCAATCACAATCACTGAAAAAGAGAAAGCACAAAAGTATAGTGTGGGCAGCAGTTGAGTAGCAGAACAAGAGCAAAGTGGTAATGAAGCTGCAAGCTTCGATGCTCCTATCCAGCACAGGTGGGTCCACAGGGTAACCATACATGTTTCCAGACCCACAGGATTTTAATTATGATTGTGGCAAATCAGCAACAGAGTAAATCAATGTATATGACAAAGGTTTGTATTTGCATTAGAACAACTAAGGTTAATAGGACATTTATAATTCAAGGAATAAACCATTTACTTCTCAAAAATGATACTTATAACAGAGTTTGTATTTTTCCTAACATACAAACCTGAATTCTTTACTATAGGAGATATTCTAGCTAATACGGCAGAAAAACCTTAACAAGGTCGTTAACGACTGGGAAAGGTAATTACCCACCTATTAGTGGTGAGGGACTGCCGGTCGGTAGCTGCTGTTCACCTTTAATCAAATTCTAGCTAGGACAATCCTAGGGGAGCGGTGATGGAGGGAAAATTTGTGTAAGAATTCGGGTTTGTATGTTAGGAAAAATACAAACTCTGTTACAAGTTTGTCATTTGTTCCTACACTTGATACAAACCCTCATTCTTTACTATAGGAGATTTAGTCTTGAGGCCAGGGTGGCCAAGGAGTTCCCTATTCCTAGGGAAGATAGTCTTAAGACTAGACTCTATTGAAGCAACAATCTTCCGTTAAACTTCTTTCTTTGTAGATCCCCATAATCTCAGCACGACTGAAGGTTTGTAGCTTCGAGGAAACAAATGTTTCAGGATGAATTGGGTCAGGAACATTCGACTCGGATCCCTTCAAACTTAGGATTCCCCCGACCTTGCAAAGGGGAAACCTCGTGACCACGAGTATAACTTATACCTTGTGAGAGGAATCAGATGAGTATCATACCTTATTTCCATTGGCGAGTCCAGCTGAAACTGGATACAGACGGATCCCCAGATGGGAGGGAGAAGGAGACAAATAAGATAGATGGATGTCCTTCTTAAAACCTAGTGTAACCCAGTATCCTCAGCCAATGGTTACTGTCCCCTGAAAGGGCGCAAGGTAGCTACAGCACCCGCTGACCTGTCACAATAGGCCCTATAGAAAGGGTGTCTAGAGACCTATGTGTCACGTCGCTCAAATAGTGAGCGGTGAATGTAGATTGGAGTTTCCAGACCCCAGCACGTAAGACTTGGGAGACAGAAATTTCTCTTAAATGCCAATGAAGCAGCCACTCCCCTAACTTGATGGGCTCTGGGTTGTGCTGCCTCTGGGTTTCCGTAAAAAGATCTCGCAATAACTTTCTTGAGCCAGAAAGGGATGGTGTTGCAAGAGGTTCTCTTCTTTACCTTGTTGGTACTAAGGAAGAGATGACGGAGACATGGTCTGAAAGGTCTGGTGCGCTTCATATATTTCTTTAGCGTCCTGACTGGGCATAGTAACAACTGGTCTGTATCCTGTGTTACCTTATCAAGGGTGGAAAACTGAAATTCTCAAAATCTCTCATTGGTAGATGAAGGATTATGAGTCTAGCCACCAAGCCCGGTGCGAGGTTGCGAGACACCCCCCCCCCCATCCCTTAGAAGGGGTGACGTAAGACAGACCATGTAGCTCACTGACCCTTTTAGCCGAGGACAGAGGTACGAGGAAGACTGTTTTAAGGATCAGAAAGTAGCCTGAGGCCCTTGAGGGCTCATAGGGCAGACCCTTCAGGGAACGTAAGACACGTCTCATGGTGATGGTCTAATCTCAACTGGGGGGCAAGATCACTCAAAACTCCGAATCAACCAAGGTGATGTCTTCTTAGGCGGAGAGGTCAACCCCTTCTCAGTCTACAGATGAGGCTCAAGGCTGAGCGATAGCCCTTAATCGGCGAGACTGAGAGGAGCTTTTCCTCACTGAGGTACAAAAGGAAGTCTGGGAACTACTGATCCTTCCTTTTGAGAACCCAATTGCTCTACATGCTCGCTGTTGTAGCGGATAAGAAGTCCATTGTCTTGGCTCCAGCAGTTAGGACTTCCTGTAGGGACTGCCTGGAGTCTTGGTTTGACAAGTCCTCGTGGCTCGCGAGGTAGCTGACTGTATCAGACCACGTGTCATAGCCTCTCTAAGGCTGGAGCGTCAAGAGGTCGAGGAGACAGATGCAAATCGCCGAGGCATGAGATATTACACACAGTTCTTCGAGTCCTTAAATAGGAGGATTCTAAGTCCCTCGACGACAGCTCTCCCGAGGAATCCTCAGCTGCGCTAATTCTTCAAGTGTTATTACAGGTAAAAGTGGAGACGTGAGTAGCAGACAAACCTTATGTTTTACCCCTCGTATCTTTCTTATCGAAAGGGGAAGAACGGTAGAAGTCGGAGTGTCTGGAGGTAATGGCGAAGACCATTGACGAGAGTCGGAAGACACTGCTGTCATAAGAGTAAAACTTTTGATAACGCATAGCGCTAATTGCGTGCGTGCGCGGACACACTGTGCTAATTGTTACGAGAGCCCGACGACTCAGCGTAACTGAAACTCGAAGGTTCCAAGTCGTGTGAACTCGAAAGTCCGGCGCGACAGAGGCCTGAAGGACCCCTAAGGTCATGAGAACCTGTAGGATCAACATGACGAGAGTTCAAAGGCTCCCGATCACGCCCGCCGAAAGGGTAATCGTCACGAGACCCCGAGGGGTCAATGTGAGGAGAACCAGTAGGTTCAAAAAGACGTCTCCTTACAGCACGAGGGGGAGAACGTCAGGGTTGAAGATAACTCCTCCGCATGGTAGATTTGTTCTCCCGAAGGAGAAAGTCACTTAGGACAAGGCTCTTGCTCCGCCCCTGGAGGAGAACCAAAAGCATAAGGGGGAGGAGCGTGGATCAGCAAACTCCTACAAGTTACTCTCATGAATGGGAGGAAGGTTCTCTCGAAAGAGATCGCCTAAAACAAGCTTTCTCCCTGCTCTATGGGGAAAAGCGTAGGCGTAGTAACCTCTCTCTCGCACACGAGGGAGAAGTTCTCCCGAACGAGGATATTGCTTAAGGCAAGATTTCTCCCCGCTCTATGGGAAAAAGTGTAGGCGTAATAATTTCTCTCTCGTGAACAAGGGAGAAGTCTTCCCGAAGGAGGACATCGCCTAAGACAAGCTTTCTCCCAGTTCTATGGGAAAAAAAGCATAGGTGTAATAATCTTTCTCTTGCAAACGAGAGAGGAGTTCTCCCGAAGGAGGACATCGCCTAAGACAAGTTTTCTCCCAATTCTATGGGAAAAACGTAGGCGTAATAATCTCTCTCGCGAACGAGAGAGAAGTTCTCCCGAAGGAGGACATTACCCAAGGCAAGTTTTCTCCTAGTTTTATGGAAAAAACGTAGGCATAATCATCTCCTTCTCATGAACGAGAGAGAAGTCCTCCCGATGGGGGACATCGCCTGAGCCAAGCTTTCTCCCAGCCCTTAAGGGAAAAAAGTGTAGGCGTAATAATCTCACGTGAACGAGGGAGAAGTTCCCCCTGAAGGAGGAACAAGCCTTAGACTTGCTTTTTCTCCAGCTCAAGGGGAGAAAGCAGTCTTCGGGGACGAGATAGCAGAGGTAAAACTCATCGAGTTGTTTGCAACTCTTCACGAAGGAGGGAAGGTTGCTGAATGGCTGAAGTGGGGAAGCTTTCCCTCGGAAGGGGGTTGGTTCTCTCACGCAGCCCAATTCCAAGGAAGGTTATCACTCCCTCGTAAGGGGAGGTTCTCTAACCCCTGGAGGCGAACCTCTTGGCAGAAATCTATGTTTCCCAACAAGTTGATCAAGTTGCAGGTTGACAACGAGTGCTACCTCGTATCATGGGCAGCTCATGAGCTGCCACATGAAGCGCAGGATAACGAACAGAGCGGCCCAAGCCCTCGGCATTGCGTTCTACGTCGCTGCTATCTGGGGGTTTTCTTTTAGCCTCTCTAACACGTTTCCCCTTTCCCTCCTGCTTTCAACCAAAGAGAAGAAGTGCCGAACCCCTGCATCTTCTTCCGAGGCTTCTGAGAGACTTGTAATCCCTAACTCATTAGGGAGCAAAGGAACTGGGGAGGTTGTCCTGTCTGAAACACGAGAGCGAGGGATTGATCCCGCGAGTATATGACCGGAGATTTGCGTATGTAGCGCTAATTGCGTGCGAACACCTTGCGTGACGGGAGTCTGAAGACTCTGCCATAAGAGTAAAACTCTTGATGGTCATGGACGCAGTGTTGGTTGAGCGTACGCAAACACTTCGCACGACAAGAGTCCGAAGACTCTCTGTCATAAGAGTAAAACTCTTGGTGACTTGTTTCGAGAGAACCAGAAGGTTCAGCGTGATCGTGTGTGCCCCTAGAGGTTGTGTTGCGAGAACCTGAAGGGCCATAGCAACGGGAAAAGAAAGTTTCCCTTGTCACGCGACACCGAAGTGTCAGCGAGACTAAATGCACGAGCCCGAGGTTTCAGCAACTCGAGTTGCGAGAAAACGAAAGGATAGCGCACCGGGAAACCGAAGTTTCCTTGTCACGAGACCCTAAAGGGTCAGAGATCGAGAATTCGAAGGCGAGAGCGATCTTCTCTGAAGATAGGGAATGAAGCGAGGAGAAGCACTCTATCTGACTTTTCTAGAGCGAACGGAGACCCTCAAACTATTATGCGAAGAAGAGGGTTCGAGGTCAGGACGTGCTTTGCCCTTGGCCGCGCTCCTGGCTTCTTAGATGATCCCTCGCAAGAGAATGACGACAGCGAGGCAGAACGATGACGAGAGGGAGCGTTCTTCTAAGGTTTGTGGCAAGAGCGCATATAGTCTCGAGGCGAGACGTCTCGGGGAGAGAAAGAAGGCGAGAAAGAGCGAGAACGATGACGTCTCTTCCTATATCGCCTGTCTCTTCGGCGAGAATATCTAGGTGAAGGTGTAAACGGCCGCGCGGGAGTGTGTTCTCGCACGTCTGTGCCAGACGTAGGGCGTGCGCACGCAGGAGAAAGTTCCCTAGCGCGCGGGCGCACAGTGGATGCATACCGGGAGCGCGGGAGAATGTTGGCGCGCATCCCTAGGAGAGGATTCACGAGCGTGCGCGCATATTCTTGCGGATGTGCGCGGGAGAAGGCAGGTGCGTTGGTAAGCGCTGGCGCGCATGAGAAGGCAGCCTGGCTGACTTGTCAGAAGTCCTGCTATCAGTAGAAAGTTGGCGCGTAGGATGGTGCGCAGTATGGCGGGTAGGAGAGCGAGATGTTGGGCGTGTATGCGCACGTGCAGGAGAATGTTGGTGTGCGGAAGTGCGTCGGAGAGCACTGGCGCGCAGGAGAGCATCATTGCGCAGGTAGTTTGCGCGCAGGTGAGCGCATGGCGCATGATGGAGCTATGCTCTTGTCAGAGCGTATGCGCATGTTGGTGCGTACGCTCTTGATGACCTATATTAGGGTAAGGCGGAAGCGCTCTTCTTAAGTTTGAGACAAGCGCACTTAAAGTCTTGTGGCGAAACATCTCGTGAAGAGATAGAAGGCGAGGAAGAGCGAGAACGATTATGTCTCTTCCTATGTCGCCTGTGTCTAAGGTGAGAACGTCTAGGAGGAGTGTGAGTTCTCCTTTTCCTCTTCTCTCTCTCCCTCCTAGCCTAAAAAAGAGGGCGAGGACAATGAAGAGGAGGAGTAGGAACTGCGATGTCTACTTCTACACACTTGGCAGGGGGACCCTCAGAACACCTATGACCTCTGTAGCCAGGGCATAGGGAAAGAGGATCCACCTCCAGCGGCGACATAAAGGCTCCCGGAACACTTCCTCATAATAGAGGACATCACATTTAACAAAGAAAAAGAAAAAGGATTTATCAAAAAACCCAAAAAAGAAAGGCTAGTCTGCCAGGCAAATAAAGCAGGAGCAGCGGTGTTACCACTGCGACGGCTAGAATTCGATTGAAGGTAAACAGCAGCTACCAACCGGCGGTCCCCCACCACTAACAGGTGGGTAATTACCTGCCCGATCGTTAACGACTTTGTTAAGGTTTTTCTGCAGTATTTTCCAGCTCGCGCTATAGTAAAGAATGAGGGTTAGTATAAAGTGTAGGAACAACTAGTACTTGTATGGCAATTGTTACCTTGACCATTTCCTATGTAGCTCATTAAAATAAACATATTGTAATTACTTACTCCAAGATAACCACTTGTAGAGATTTTATTTCTAAGGTATCAGTTGCAAAACTTTACAAAGCTCTTTGGATTCAACTTTGATGAGATTGTCCTCTCTGTGATTTCACTTCAGCAAATGCCCTAGAATGATAGAAAATATTTTAGCAAACCACAAAATATTCACTGCGTCAGGAAAAAATAAATTACAAGTACTAAACACTTTTCAAAATTGGCAAAGACCAATGATGGCTCATAAATTATTTATAATCATGCCTTAATATGTAACTAGATAAAAATGCGTTACATGAAAATTATTATTGACAAACCGTCTTTAAAAGTTATCCTTCAGTAACAACCTATTTTCTACTTGTTTCATAGTTGCTTTAATAATACTTACCAAAAACCCTGAAAAAAATATTGGCATACAAGTAGCAAAAGCCATACCTCCAAGCCATTTTTGCACATGCACATACTATACTATTTTGATGCCAATTTTGAGCATCTTGAGCATTAATTCAAGCCTCCTGAAACAGCATCCTCTATGAATAGGTTTAATTTCCAATATAATAATCCTTTCATACGATACCATAGTCACAAATATACAGTACTGTATTAAACTAATGACAAGTTAATTTCTTCTTAGTTACAAAAGATTATACAGTGCATAGTAATGTACTAGACATACAATCAGTATGAACCAGTTTAAAGTGAATGAGTTGAGTAATGCAGAATTGCAACACAATTGTTGAAAGCCTCAAGGTATAATAGAAAAAAACTGACAATGATGCATTGCTATTATTTTACAAATGCTGTCCAACTGATATTAATAAAGCTTTTGAATCACAAGGTTGCTGTGGAATAAACCTTGTATAAATAACCCCAAAACAATCAAGACCAAAAACAAGATTGTCATAGAAATAAATCTATAACATTTCAAGACTTCATTTGCGAAGTATAGGATACTGTATTTCTTCAAGAACAAATTATGAAAATAACAACTATAATCAAAGTATCATCAACTACCTCTGGATATTTTACAACAAATTACATAAATGTTCAAAATTGAAAGCAGTAAAACATTGCTATCTGTCACACCTCTCCAGTGCCAGAAGACGAAGTTTAATTTCAATAAAACTATAGATATTCATCCTTAGCTTCCTATATTTCAAAGTTCCTTAAATCTTTAAGTTTTATATAATTATATTTTTCCTACCTATACAAACCTGTGTGATTTAATGGGGTCTCCTTCTGGTTTGGTTTTCAACAGCAAGACAATCAAAAGAAATCGGTAGATTACGTCATGTGTTGCTATGGGGAACTTCAGCTCATGAAATATCCCGCTTGGATCAAGCGTTCGCTCACAGCACTTCTGGTCAAAGACTTGCAGGGTGGCTGAGGCAAGAACTTTGGTTAATGACTTGGGTTTGTATAGCTAGGAAAAATATAAATTATCTAAAAATGACAAATTCGTAGATAATTTGTATTTTTCCTAACTATACAAACCTTAGCTATTTACATAGGGTAATTACTTCGGTGTAGCTGAATGACGAGCCATAAGAATCTTAACGAGGGTTTACTACCCCACCGCTAGTTAGCAGGGGTTAGGGAGGGATAGCTTGCTACCCCCCCCCTCACACACACTAGTGAGTGCTTCACTTTGCTTAGAGGTAGGACTTATCCCGGGGGACAGGGCTGGCAGGCAAATATGTGTAAATAGTTAAGGTTTGTATAATTAGGAAAAATACAAATTATCTACGAATTTGTCATTTGTTCCGTAACTGAAATATAACAAATTCGGAGATAATTTGTATTTTTCCTAACCATACAAACCTTAGCTTTTTACATTGGGTTTACCTTTCGGCGTAGCTGAAAGGACGAGCCAATAGTTTTTAACGAGGGTTAACTACCCCCGCTCTAGTTAGTGGGGGTAGGGGAGGGGATAGCTTGCTACCCCCCCACCCCCCCACCCCCACACCGGTGATTTGCTTCACTTCACTTAGAGGTAGGACTTGACTTGGGGGCCAGGGCTGGCAGACAATTATGTGTAAATAGCTAAGGTTTGTATGGTTAGGAAAAATAAAAATTATCTCCGAATTTGTCATTTGTTCCGTAACCGAAATACAAACCACGCTATTTACATTGGGCGACTTACCCCTTAGGAAGGGTGGAAAGTCCCCAGCCTTACTGACTTCGGCTTTGCCCGGGGACTCCGCCCCTCAGTGAGTAGCACTTGAGAGAAGGAGCCCCTGCACCTCACAAGTTCCTTGCTTCGCTAGGAATGAGTAGCCTACATAAGTTGTGTGTGGAGAAAAGTGTGACTCGTCCTATGAAGTTGACCTTGAGACCTTTCGATAGGAATCTAGGATAGGACGTTCCCTATACCACCTCGTCAGGGTATGGGGGACGCAACAGTATTAAGCTTAATACTAGGAGCACAAAGAAGGATGGGTTACCTGCAGAGGTCGAGGTCAGCTATGCGAAGACCAGGATGCTGCTTCAACAAAAGAGAGGGGAAAATGAAGAAAGAAGTAAGGGTCAGACATACTGTTTCATTCACGCAGACTAAGACCGGGTAACAACGCCCTCAACCTACTGCTACTTGTCCATAAAGGAGCCTGAGGTTAGACCAGCTGTTGTGCAGCCACCACAGGGCCGATAGAAAATGTATCGAGGCTCCTGTGAGTCACGTCCTGCAGGTAGTAGGCTGTGAAGGTCGTCTGACGCTTCCAGACTCCAGCTTGAAGCACCTATGTCACAGAGAAGTTTCTCTTGAAGGCCAGGGGCGTAGCAACACCCCTGACATCGTGTGCCCTAGGGCGACGTGACGGAGGAGGGTCTGGATTCAAGGCATGGTGGATAACCCTTCGAATTCAAGCCGAGATGGTGTTCCTGGTGACCCTCCTCTTCGTCCTGCCTGTGCTTACAAACAATGCTCGCACTTGAGGACGACCTGCAGCTGTTCTCTTCAAGTAGTACCTCAGAAAACCTCACTGAACATAGTAGCAGCTGGTCTGGGTCGCTTGTTACAGAGCGGAGACTCGCGATCCTGAAAGAGTCGAACCGAGGATCCGGCACCCCAGGATTCTGAGTCTTGGCAACAAACTCAGGGACGAACCTGAACGTTACCTCCCCCCATCCCCTTGAATGGGCGATGTCGTACGAGAGACCATGAAGTTCACTAACCCGCTTGGCCGAAGCCAAAGCCAGCAGGAAAGCCGTCTTCCAAGACAGGTGGCGATCGGAGGCCTGGCGTAATGGTTCGAAGGGAGGTCTCTTAAGAGCCCTGAGGACCCGAACCACGTTCCAAGGAGGAGGTCTCACTTCCGACTGGGGGCAGGTAAGCTCATAGCTACGTATGAGTAAAGAGAGTTCCAGCGAGGAAGAAATGTCCACGCCTTTCAGCCTGAAGGCCAAGCTTAAGGCTGAGCGATAGCCTTTCACTGCCGAGACAGAAAGCCGCATTTCCTCCCGCAGATATACGAGGAACTCCGCTATTGCTGGAATAGTGGCATCGAGTGGAGAGATACCCCTCCCACAACACCAACCACAAAAGACTCCCTCAGAGGACTTTCGCAGGTGCTGAGACATTCTCTCTGCAACCTGTTGCGAAAAGCCTCTCTCCGTGAGGAGACGCTGGACAGTCTCCAGGTGTGAAACCGAAGCGAGGCCACGGCCTTGTGAGGGATGTTGGAGTGGGGTTGTCCGAGAAGCTCGTGTTGTGGAGGAAGTTCTCTCGGGAGCTCCGTCAGGAGCTGCAGAAGGTCCGCGTGATGCCATAGCGGAGCTACCAGAGTCATTGAACAGTTGACCGATAGTCTGGTCCTGTTGAGCACCCATCTCATCAGACAGAACGGTGGGAAGGCGTACACGTCGATGTTGTCCCACCATTGCTGGAAAGCATCTTGCCAGAGAGCCTTGGGGTCCGGGACTGGGGAGCAGTACAGAGGCAGCTTGAAATTCAACGCTGTCGCGAACAGGTCCACGGTCGGGGAACCCCACAAAGTCAGGACTTTGTTGGCTATCTGAGGATCCAAAGACCACTCGGTACTCACTATCTGCGAGGCCCTGCTCAGACTATCGGCGAGCACATTCCTCTTGCCATGAATGAAGCGAGCTGATAGTGTTATCGAGTGGACTTCGGTCCACCTCAGAATCTCTACTGCAAGATGGGATAGCTGCTGCGAAAAAGTGCTTCCCTGCTTGTTGATATAAGCCACTACCGTGGTGTTGTTTCTCATCACCACCAAGGAATGACCCGCCAGGGTCCGTTGGAACTGTTAAAGAGCCAGAAAGACGGCCTTCAACTCTAGCAGGTTGATGTGCAGGCACTTTTCTGACTCTGACCAAAGGCCAAAGGCCTGAGGTCCTTTGGTTCAGAACGTGCGCGCCCCACCCTTCTTTTGACGCGTCCAAAAACAGTGTCAATTCCAGGGGGAGGACGAGAAGACTCACCCCCTTTCGCAGGTTCTCGTCGACCAGCCACCACCGCAGGTCCGTCCGTTCCAAAGATCCTATTGGGACCTGAACGTCCGGGGAATCGGATCCTTGATTCCACCAGGACTTGAGCCGCCACTGCAGGGATCTCATCCTGAGGCGGCCGTTTGGAACCAGACGAGCCAGGGAGGACAAGTGACCTAAGAGACGCAACCACGATTGGGCGGGAAGCTCTTCTTGCCTGAGGAAGGGTTCCGCCACCCTCCTCAGCCTTGCTATCCTGTCGTCTGATGGAAAGGCTTTGTGGAGATTGGGGTCTATCAGCATGCTTAGATAAACCAGTCGTTGGGAGAGCTGCAAAGAGGACTTCTCGAGGTTTACCACGATCCTCAGATCCTGGTAAAGACCTAGAAGCCTGTCCCAGTGCCGAAGAAGGATTGACTCTGAGTCTGCTATGATCAGCCAGTCGTCCAGATAACGAAGGAGACGGATGCCGTTCCTGTGCGCCCAAGATGAAATAAGGGTGAACACACTGGTGAACACCTGAGGTGCTGTGGAGAGACCGAAACACAGCACCTTGAACTGGTAGATCTTGTCGTCTAGGCAGAATCTCAAGTACTTCCTGGAAGATGGATGGATTGGGATCTGGAAGTATGCGTCCTTTAGATCCAGCGTGCACATGAAGTCTTGTGGTCTCACAGCAAGTCTGACCGTGTCCGCTGTCTCCATGCTGAACCGAGTTTGCTTGACAAACCCGTTCAGAGCCAAGAGGTCGATGACAGCTCTCCAGCCTCCAGACGCCTTCTTCACAAGAAAGAGTCGACTGAAGAAGCCTGGGGAGCTGTCGACGACCTCCTGTTGAGCATCCTTCTTGAGCATGGTCTGGACTTCTGCCCGAAGGGCTAGCCCCTTTACCAATCCCATGGCATAGGAGCTCAACGACACTGGATTCGCTGTCAGGGGAGGTTGAGATGGTATGAACGGGATGCGATAGCCTTGGCCGATCACCGAAACCGTCCAAGCATCGGCCCCGCGTTGCTGCCACCTGTGCACGCAACGTCGAAGGCAACCCCCCCCCCAGGTGGACACGCAGGGGGATTGCCACTTGTAGTGTTTGCGGCTGCGGCCGCTCCCTCTAGAAGTCTTGCTTCCCCTGGAGGACTTACCGCCCCTCTTGACCTTGGCTGGAAAGGGCGGGGGCTTAGACACCACTTATCTTGACCTTGGCTGGAAAGGGCTGGGGCTTAGACACCACTTTCTTAGCTGCCGGTGCCGGCTTCGGTGCCTTACGAGGCTGCTGCTGCTGCTGCTGTTGCTGCGGAGCTGGAGGCTTATAGGGCCGAGCTGTAAGGGCCCTATGGAGGAGGGAGTCCTGGCTAGATTTCCTCCACCTCTCAGCCGTTCGCTCCATATCCTGTGGCTCCAACAGATTCTCCCCAAGGAGGGAAGCATATCTGAGCCTACAGACATCCACGGCGGGGACCTTCGGGTGGAACCTCTCGGTCACCGCATCGCACCGCTTCAATACCGAGTTGACCCACAGGGTGGTGACCTAGTGCGCCAGTAACTCGATGGAGCGGGTGCCCAAGAGTAAGAAGGTCTCCAGGCCCTTCCTATTGGTCTCCTTAGACAAGTCCTCGGAGCGCAATAGGATGCCCAGAGTTCCTAGCCAAAAGTCAAGCCACGAAGTGGCCTGCATGGCGCACTTCGCGACCTTCTCATGGCTCAGGATCTCCGATGCCGAGAACGATACCTGATAGGCGGAGAGCTTCTCGAAAGGAACTCCCTTAGCCAGCTCTTCTACGGAGTGATCGAGAAGAAGAGCGGGACTAGACTCACCAAAGATCTCAAAATACCTCCTCTGCTGGAGACGAGGAGGTGGGATGAGTTTGTTCCCGGCAGAGGAACGACTGGAGGAGGCAAGAATTGCGAGTTGGGCATTGGCCCTGGCTCTGGCACTCTTCAATCCCCGAGACCAGGGCAGAGCCGCACTGGTCTTAGGGGCCTTCTGAACATCGAACACTTGGTCCAGGACCGTGTCCTTGCCTTCTCGGGGGGCGATCACGGGATTCATGAACCCGTTGAGTTGCCTCATCAGGCTCAGGACCTGCCAAAAGGCATGTTCAGATTCCTGCTGGTCTCCTCCTTGCAGGCTGGCAGCCAAGTCTCCCGTCCCCGGAATCTCTTCCTGGGGCGAAGCGTGGACGTTCTCCTGGGGAGCAGCGGGTTCCTGGCGAATCCTTGAAGACAATTTCGGGATGGTCTTGGAGTCCTTGGGTTCCCTCCTGGGAGGGATACAGGATCCCAACAAAGAGGTTCGGAGAGCACCTTCTGCGCGAGACGATTCTCCTCCATGAAGAGAGGGAGACTATCACCTCACTAGACTCACCCGAGGACGGAAAAGCCTCGTCCACGGGAGAAGGAGAAAATGCCTGCGAAGGGGATGGGGCCTTCCCGACAGACCTCTTAGGAACCAACTTCTCCCTGGGGGAAGTCACCACGAAGTCCACTCCTCTCCTTCTCTTCAGCGGAGGCGAGGCAGTCGTTGGCTTGTGACCCTGATCGGCGAGTGCTGGCTTCATAGCCTTCACTAACGCCCGCATCAGAGGACCAAACCAAGTCTGTCGCTCCACGGACGAAGAGTCCGAAATCCCCGCTGGAGGGAAGGGGATCGGGCGATCCTTCGGAGTGGACACCACTGGACCTGCCTGAAAAGGAAAAGGGGCAGAAAGACGCACTGACCTCTCTGAAGTATCTTCCCTGTCCTGCACAAGAGCCCTGCGCTTTGGTGGAGGCGATCCTGAGCGCGGTTTGGCGACACGCGTTCCTGCTGCTGTCACGGGCTGCGAAATTCGGCGCGAACGGTGGTTGCGCGTAGGCGAACGGTCGCGCGGGCGAGCGGTCGCGCGGGCGAGCGGTCGCGCGGGCGAGTGGTCGCGCGGGTGTGCAGGCAAGCCGTCGTGCGGGCGCACAGGCGAGTGGGCGCGAGGGCGCGAGGCCGTACAGGCGAACGAGCGCGTGGGCGAGCCGGTGAACGAACGAACGCGTTGGCGAGGGAGCGTGTTGACGCGCGGGCGAGCACGAACGTTCCGAAGATCGCTGACGACGCTGGTCAGGAGACCTGTAGCGCATGGGAGAGCGATTGCGAGCAGGCGATCGGTGGTGCGCTGGTGAACGCTGGCGCGCAGGCGAGCGATGGCGTGTTGGCGCATGGTGACGCGTTGGCGAGCGATAGCGCGTAGATCGCGTAGGCGAACGACCGCGCGAGGGCGAGCTAACAGAGGGCGACCCATGTCCTTCCAGATCTTCTGGGCAACGGCGCGTTGGAGAACGCTTGCGCGCAGGTGATAGGTCACGCGGGCGGTCTGGAGATTGCCGATGTTCAGGTGATCGCTGACGCGCAGGAGAACGCTGATGCGCAGTAGAACGCTGACGAGCAGGCGATTGTTGAATCGTCTGTGATCGCTGGCGAGCAAGAGGGCGACGCGTGGAATCCTGTGAGGGAACAGTTGGCGCGGGGTGCATAGGCGAACGTTCACGAACAGGAAGAGGAGGCGCGTGGGCGTATGTGCGTTTTAGAAACGCGATGGAGAACGCGAGCGATGTTGTGCAGGAACAAGCTGAGGATCGCGAGGGCGCTAACGAGACCGATGGCGCGCGGGGCGCACAACAGGAACTGCAGGATATTCGAGACCACAGAGGAGCGCTGGCGAGCAGTGGGGCGATGGTCCTCAGAAGAGTGCTGACGGTCAGAAGAGCACTGACGAGCAGGAGAGCGCCTGTGCGCTAACACTGCAGAAGGGCGAGCAGGGGGAGGCTGGCGCGCTGGGCGCTCAACAGGAACAACAGGTTGAAGGATGTCCTCAGGAGAGCGCTGGCGAGAAGAGGGGCGATCATCAGGAGAGCGCTGGCGAACAGGAGAGCGCTGGCGAACAGGAGAGCGCTGGCGAACAGGAGAGCGCCTGTGCGCTAACACTGCATGCGCAAGGGAAGAATCCCTTTGCCCCGAAGGGACCGTTGCCCGTCGGGTGACGAGGTCAGGCTGCTGAACATCTGCCCCAGAAGTAGAAGGTCTGGAAGGCGTAGGAGACCGATCCCAGAGAGGTCTAAGGAAGCTGGAGCTGCAGGCTGTTTACGGCGAGGAGTGTCCCCTTCGGAGGAAGAAGGAGAAGATCCAAAAAGGCGCCTCTTAACACCCTTATAAGGAGACGGGAGGTCCTTGTGACGCAGCGGACGGTGAACCTTACAGCGAAGGCGGCCACGAGGAAGATCGTCAGGACCATCAGTCCTCCGAAGGGGAGTCTCAGTCAAAGCACTCCCCTTAGAAGGAGGCTGGACAGCAGAAGAGCCCGCGGGACCCCCTTCCCCCTTCGAAGGATGTACGGAAGGGGGAGGAGAGCCGTCAGCACCAACATCCACAACTGCACCTGCAGAGGATCGACCCGCCCCGTCGGAAGCCTCTGTCACCACGACGTCGACGATAGACAGAGGGTCTACCTCTGCTATCACCGGCGACTGCTTAACAGCGGCCCCTAACTGGACAAGGTCAATTAGGGCTACCCTGGAGGGCAGGCCCTTAAGCCCCAGGGAAGCCCGAATCTGAAAAAGATCATCGTTAGACAAAGATTCATCAATAACCTCCCCCGGAGGAGGAGGAGGAACCGCCCTGCTATGGGAGGCGACGCCCTCTCTCCCAACCCAAGGTCGGGAAACAGAACTAGGGCCTGCGCTCCCACTCGGCCGACTCTCCTTAGGAGCCGAACGAGGGGGAGATTCGGAGGAGGTTTGGGCGGAGAAAGAAGTCCCGAGAACCTTCCTCCTTCAAGGCAACCCCGGAAGGAAAACGGTCTCTCTTGGACTACTTCTTACGCCAGCAGACAAACCTCTCCCACTGAGAGGCAGACCACTCCCTGCACTCACTACACGTATTTTCCTGATCACAGCGTCGGCCTTGACACTGTGGGCAAAGGGTGTGAGGATCAGTGTCCACGGCCGACATAAAAGTACCACAAGGGCGGCCGGCAATTCCAGGGCACTTGCGCATAGCGAACAATAAGGTGGTCAACTTCTAACACACACACACACAAACTGAAAGAAAAAGCAGAAAAAGATTAAAGGCTGTCAACGAGGACGATGGACAGACACGTCTGTTCATCGCCGGAGCCAAAAGTGAAGTGAAGCAAATCACCGGTGTGTGTGTGTGGGGGGGGGGGGGGGTTAGCAAGCTATCCCTTCCCCTACCCCCGCTAACTTGCGCGGGGGTAGTTAACCCTCGTTAAAAACTATTGCCTCATCATTTCAGCTACGTCGAAAGGTAAACCCAATGTAAATAGCGTGGTTTGTATTTCGGTTACGGAACAAACAAACCACGCTACTGTATTTACATAGGGTGACTCAACCCTTAGGAAGGGCGGTAAGTCCCTGCCATACTGGCTTTGGCTTTGCCAGGGGACTCCATATTCGAGTGTTTACGTACTCAGACAATAAGGAGTCCCTGCTCCTCGCTAGCATGCTGTGAAACTGCTGTGGCCTACGTAAGCTGTGTGCGAAGGTGAAAAAGTGACTCGTCCTAGGAAGTTGACCTGGAGTTCTTCAGATGGAAATCTAGGCTAGGACTCTCCCAATACCACCTCGTCAGGGTATGGGGACATGACAGTATTACACTTAATACTAGGAACACAAGGAAGCATGGTTTACCTGCAGTGGTTTGAGGTCAGCTGTGCAGAGAACCCAGGATGCTGCTTTCTCCAAGGGAGGAGAGGATGAAGAAAGGAATAAGGCCAGACATACCTTTTCATTCACGCAGACTAAAACCGGGTAACAATGCCCTCAACCTTCTGCTACTTGTCCATTAAGGAGCCTGAGGTTTAGACCAGCTGTTGTGCAGCCACCACAGGGTCGATAGAAAATGTATCGAGCCTCCTGTGTGTCACGTCATGCAGGTAGTGGGCTCTGAAGGTGGTCTGACGCTTCCACATCCCAGCTTGCAGGACCTGCGTCACTGAATAATTTTTCTTGAAGGCCAGGGACGTAGCTATGCCCGACATCATGCGCTCTAGGGCAACATGACGGAGAAGGGCCAGGAATCAAGGCTAGGTGTATTACCTTGCGAATCCAGGCTGAGATGGTATTCTTGGTGACTCTTCTCTTCATTTTCCTAGTGCTCACGAACAAGGCTTGCACCTGGGGACGAACTGCAGTTGTTCTTTTAAGATATAACCTCAGACTCCTTACTGGGAAAAGTAGGAGATGGTCTGGGTCATCTGTTACAGAATGAAGACTCGAAACCTGGAAAGAGTCGAATCGAGGGTACGTCACTCCCGGATTCTGAGTCTTGGCAACAAACTCAGGGACGAATCTGAACGTTACCTCCCCCCATCCCCTTGAACGGGTGATGTCGTATGAGAGACCATGTAGTTCGCCGACTCGCTTGGCCGAAGCCAAGGCTAGTAGGAACAACGTCTTCCAAGTAAGGTGGCGATCTGAAGCCTGGCGTAATGGTTCGTAGGGAGGTCTCTTTAGAGACATGAGAACTCGAACCATGTTCCATGGAGGTGATCTCACTTTCGACTGAGGGCAAGTAAGTTCATAGCTTCATATGAGAAGAGAAAGTTCCAGCGAGGAAGAAATGTCCACTCCTTTGAGCCTGAAGGCAAGACTTAAGGCTGAGCGATAGCCTTTCACTGCCGAGACTGAAAGGCGCATTTCCTCCCGCAAATACACGAGGAACTTCGCTATTGCTGGAATAGTGGCATCGAGTGGAGAGATACCCCTTCCACGACACCAACCACAGAAAACTCGCCACTTCGCCTGGTAGACCCCTGCGGATGACTTGCGCAGGTGTCCAGACATCCTGTTCGCAACTTGTTGCAAAAGTCCTCTCTCATTGAGGAGATGCTGAATAGTCTCCAGGTGTGAAGCTGAAGCGAAGCTGAAGCGAAGCTACGGCTTTGTGGAAGATGTTGGAGTGTGGTTGTTTGAGTAGCTCGTGATGTGGAGGGAGTTCTCTCGGAGGCTCCGTAAGGAGTTGCAGAAGGTCCGGGAACCACTCTGCGTGATGCCATAGCGGAGCTATGAGGGTCATTGATAGATTGACCGATATTCTGGTCTTGTTAAGTACCCTCCTCATCAGACAGAACGGGGGAAAGGCATACACATCGATGTTGTCCTATCGTTGTTGGAAGGCATCTTGCCAGAGAACCTTGGGATCCAGGATTGGGGAGCAGTAAAGCGGGAGCTTGAAGTTCAATGCTGTAGCAAACAGATCCACAGTTGGGGAACCCCACAAAGTCAGGACTTTGTTGGCTATCTGAGGATCGAAAGACCACTCGGTACTCACTATCTGCGTCGCTCTGCGCAGACTGTCGGCGAGTACATTCCTTTTGCCCGGAATGAAGCGAGCCGCTAGTGCGATCGAGTGGACTTCGGACCATCTTAGTATCTCTACTGCAAGATGGGATAGCTGTTCTGAAAAGGTACCTCCCTGCTTGTTGATATAAGCCACCACTGTGGTGTTGTCGCTCATCACCACCACAGAGTGACCCGCCAGGACTTGATGGAACTTCTTTAGTGCCAGGAATATGGCCTTCATTTCTAGCAGGTTTATGTGAAGGTACTTTTCTGATTCTGACCACAGGCCTGAGGTCCTGTGGTTCAGAATGTGGGGCCCCCACCCTTTCTTTGATGCGTCCGAAAACAACATCAAGTCCAGGGGAGGACGAGAAGATCCACTCCCTTTCGTAGATTCTCGTCTGCCACCCACCACTGGAGGTCTGTCTGTTCCGGCTGACCCATAGGGATCAGTGTGTCCGGGGAATTGTGTCCTTGAATTCCACCGGGACTTGAGTCGCCACTGGAGAGATCTCATTCTGAGGCGACTGTTGGGAACCAGACGGGCCGAGGAGACGTAGCCACGCCTGGGCTGGAAGTTCTTCTCATGTGAGGAAAGGTCTTGCGACCTTCCTCAGACTTGCTATCCTGTCGTCTGATGGGAAGGCTTTGTGGAGATTGGTGTCTATGACCATGCCTAGATATACCAGTCTCTGAGAGGGCTGCAGAGAGGACTTCTCGAGGTTTACCATGATCCCTAAATCTTGGCAAAGTTCGAGAAGCTTGTTTCGGTGGCGAAGAAAGGTTGCCTTCGAGTCTGCTAGGATCAGCCAGTCGTCCAGATAACGGAGGAGACGGATGCCGATCCTGTGAGCCCATGATGAAATCAGGGTGAACACCTTGGTGAACACCTGAGGAGCTGTGGAGAGACCGAAGCACAGCACCTTGAACTGGTAGATCTTGTTGTCTAAGCAAAATCTTAAGTACTTCCTTGAAGACGGATTGACTGGAATCTGAAAGTATGCATCCTTCAGGTCCCGTGTACACATGAAATCTTGTGGACTCTCTGCAAGCCTGACCGTGTCTGCCGTCTCCATGCTGAACAAAGTCTGTTTGACAAACCCGTTTAGTGTTGAGAGGTCGATGACTGGTCTCCAGCCTCCAGACACCTTCTTTACAAGAAAGAGTCGACCGTAGAAACCTGGGGACCTGTCCACAACCTCTTGGAGAGCGTCCTTCTTCAACATGGTCTGGACTTCTGCCCGGAGGGCCTGCCCCTTTACCGATCCCATGGTAAGGGAGCTCAATGACACTGGATTCGCTGTTAGGGGAGGTAGAGATGTTGTGAACGGGATGCGATAACCCTGACCGATCACGGAAATCGTCCAGTTATCTGCCTCGAGTTGCTGCCACCTTGTCGCGCCAACTTTGTAGGCATCCCCCCACTGATGGACATGCAGGTGGACTGCCAATCCTAGCGTTTAGGCCTCTGCCGCTTCCTCTAGGATTTTTACCTCCCCTGGAGGACTTCTTGCCCCTTCTGCCCTTGGCAGGAAAGGGCTTAGACACCTTCGGCTTTGCTGCTGTTGCCTTCTTTGTGTCCTTAGCTGGACGAGGCTGCTGGGCTGCTGGAGGTTTGTAAGGCCTCAATGTTAGGGCCTTGTGGATGAGGGAGTCCCGATTGGACTTCCTCCACCTCTCAGCGGCTAGCTCCACGTCCTTAGGCTCAAACAGACTCTTACCGAGAACGGAAGAGTGTCTGAGCCTGCTAACGTCGGAACTGGGGACCTTCTGGTGAAACCTCTCGGCCACTGCGTCCCGTCGTTTGAGAATCGTGTTGGCCCACAAGCTCGAGACTTGGTGGGCCAGAAACTCAATGGTAAGAGTGCCTGAGAGCAAGAATGTCTCCAGTGCCTTCCTGATACTTTCTTTGGACAAATCCTCAGAAGGTACCAGGATGCCCAAAGACCCCAGCCAGATGTCAAGCCACGAAGTTGCCTGCATGGCTCACTTCGCCACCTTCTCCTGGCTTAGGATCTCAATTGCAGAATAGGACACCTGCCGGTTGGAGTCTCTCTCTAGAGGCACTCCCCCAGCGAGTTCTTCCACGGAATGGTAAACTGGAAGACCCAAACAACTCTCCTCTAAGATCTCAAAGTACCTCCTCTGATGGACTCGAGGAGGAAGGAGGAGCTTGTTACCGGCGCTGGATCTATTGGAGGAGGCAAGCTCAGAGAGCTGGCCCTCGACCTTGTCTCTGGCACTCTTCATCCCCTGTGACCAGGGCAAAGCTGCACTGGCCCTAGAGGGTTTCTGGGTGCCGTAGATTCGGTCCAGGACCGTATCCTTTCCCTCACGAGGAGGAATCTCTGGGTCTGGAATCCCGTTGAGGTTCCTCATGAGGGTCAGAACTTGCCAGAACCCATGTTCTGACTCTTGGTACTCTCCTCCTGAAGGACTGGCAGCAAAGTCTCCCGTCCCCAGTGGCTCTTCCTGGGGAGACTTGCGGACGTTCTCCGAAGGTCTATCTGGTTCCTGTCTGATCCTTGTCGAAGACTTAGGGACAGTCTTCGAGTCCTTCGGTTCCCTCCTGGGAGGGATACAGGACTCCAGTAACGATGGATGCAAGACTTTCCCCACCTCTGTACGAGAAGACTTCTCAGGAAGAGGCGGAGTTTCCCCCATTGGTGCGATGGGGGAATGGACCGGCTTTTCTGACTCTCCTGAGGATGGGTAATATTCATCCGCAGGGGAGGGAGAGAAAGTCTGAGGGGGGGAAGGAGCCTTGCGCCAAGGATTTGCGAGGAGACAGGATAGCCCTCGGAGAAGTTACCACGCAGGGGACTCCTCTCTTCCTCTTCAGGGGGAGGAAGCTGCCACCGATTTGTGACCCAAGTCAGAGAGAACAGGCTTCATAGCCTGCATAAGAGCTCTGACTATGGTGCCAAACCAGGGCTGCTGGCTGACAGTCGCGCTGTCAGACACTCCCTCTGGAGGGAAGGGGATTGTTCGATCCCTTGGAGGAGTCGACAAACGAGGGTTCGCCTGATGAGAAGCTGAAAAAGAAGAAGTGTCCTTAGACCTGTCCGGAAACCTCCCTTCCTCCGGTGAGCGCGCTGTTCTGCGCTTGCGGGCAGGGGAACGAAACGATGACCTGTCCGCCTGAAGCCCCGTTGCAACTCGTGCGTGATCGCATTGGCGATCGGGGCGCTGATCACGCTGGTGATTGTGTGATGAGCCCTGTTCTGGGTCGCACGTGAAAGAATAGTGTTCAGCGTGCGAGACTTAGGGCGCGGGTGAGCAGGAGAAGGCGGGAGCACGTGGGCGCGGGCGCGCGTAGATGGCGAGGGTGTGTGGCGCACAGGAGCTGGTTTATGAGGCGGGGTTGAAGGTTGGATGCGAGGGCGCGCAGTAACCTGATGTGGTACTGGTGGGCGCGAGTGCGCAGCAGTACGTGGGCGCGTGTCTGTAAAGACAGGGCGAGGGCGCGATTGCGCAGCTTCGTGACAGCGCGAGGGTGAGTTTGCGCGCAGGCGAGCGCTGCGTAGATTGCGCAGGTGCCTTAGGCGATCGTGAGATAGCTGGGCGCGCATATCGCGCATCAGGATGTGGGCGCACAGGTGTGCGCTGTTGCGATGGGCGTGCAGGGGGGGGGGGTTAGCAAGCTACCCCTCCCTACCCCCCACTAACTAGTGTTGGGGTAGTAAACCCTCGTTAAAATTCTTATGGCTCGTCATTCAGCTACCCCAAAGTAATTACCCTATGTAAATACAGTAGGGTCCCGAATTATGCGAGAATTTGGTCGATTAATGACCTCGTGTAAATGGAAAATCGCGAATTTCGAAACACACAACTAACAGAAATAATTCCATTGTGGCCATGGCAACCAGCAATTTGCCTATTCAAATGTGTTTACTTACTATTTCCAATACTTTCTTTGTACTATACTGTATTTCTTTATAATATCAAATTGTTTTTGTAAATAAATAAAACATTTAATATACTTTAAAGTTCTAATAACTTGAAAATTATAACCAGGATAGGTGAAAACACCATATATTTCCCGTTACAACACAACCCAAAATACAGACAAATTTTAATGTTTGTCATATCTATTGTATAATACAACTGGTGAATAGCAAAACCATCACTCTATAGACTAGCTTGTTGTATGATTGAAAATCCAGAATTATCAAAATAAAGGCGATTTTATATCATGCGTTTCCTAAACACGCTAAAAAGCAGAATAGAAAACGACAACCAATGTTTTGTTTACGTTTAACTCTGATCACAACGAAGAAACAGACGCATTTATACATCTGTGTTTTTGAATTGACAGCAATTTTACCAAGTATAGATTATATGTTGAATTTGTTATTATCAATGTTCTAATTATTTTTTATTAGAACTTTCAAATAAATGAAATGAATGCCATTTATGAAATGTTTTTCTTTATGATGCCGCCTGAAACGGAAACCTTCCATTTGTTTACGCTCCATCTTCGATCATAATAAACAAACGAATGCATTAAACACACATGATCTAAGTCATAACTAATGATATTACAAACATTTAGTAAACATTATGTTATTACAAATATTTCACTTACCGTATCCATATAAATTCCTAAATTCGTAGCAAAGCTGGAAATTTTTTTTTCCTTATGCGTTTAATCCACAATAGCAAACTGCCGCTAATGACAGAGTGATAACTTACGATAATTCTAAACTGTTACGAAAGATAATTGTCCTTTCCATATCCAAAATACTTTTCCTAACTTCAGTTATAAGTCAACTTGTACCCACCTCAATTATGGATCCATATGCAAAAAAGGTAAAAGAAGAAAGTACTAGGCCTAATTTTAAAGTCACCGAACAATTAGGTTACCGCTATAACGTTCGATATGAGAGAGAGAGAGAGAGAGAGAGAGAGAGAGAGAGAGAGAGAGAGAGAGAGAGAGAGAGAGAGAGAGAGAGAGAGGGATGGTTTTAAAGTACTAAACAATAAATATGATAGGTTATAACACATTGGTGTTTATGTAATATTAACTGTATAGATGGTTTGAATAAGTTAAGAAATGGTGTAAACAATTCTTTGTTATTGTATTCGCGCGGAAGCTAGACATCAGCTGATGTGATCACAGCCAAAAGTAAAACAAAAATAAGTTAGCAATACTCGATTTTTAAAACACACCCGAAATTTAACAACATAAGTACATGTTTTATTATAGCGCAATTGACATTTAAAGAGTAAAAATTTTCTGGAATAGAATGGTGTTTCCTAAAAAATAGTGGTTTGCGGACGAAATCGGTTACCGTATTTTAAGCTATGATTGAAATGGATGTATACACGGTATAATTTTTTCGTTTTGTATTTAATTGACACTTCAAGAAAACCGATTTTGGTTTCTTCATCTATTTGTAAGTATTGTATAACGAGAGAGAGAGAGAGAGAGAGAGAGAGAGAGAGAGAGAGAGAGAGAGAGAGAGAGAGAGAGAGAGAGAGATATTATGACGCAGAAGGTTACAGACCTAGAACAGGGGAGGATGAAGGGGGGGGGGGGGAGTGATGAGATAGGCTGGGTGGTCTCGCAGGGGAGACGGTAGGAGACGGGGGAAGGGGGGATTTGGTTGCCAGTGGCTAAAAATAGATTCTGAAAGACGGTAAAGGGAAAAACGAATCCCATCGAATAAACAGAATAAGGAAAGGGAATAAGATCCAGAGGAATAATAGATATAATGGAATGAAAATGACTAGATGGTGTTAGTTGTGATAAGAATAATTTAGATATTTGAAATAAGAGTGTCTGAGGAGGCATAGAAGGAATTCGTGATAAATATAGAGGAATATCAAAGGATACAGTTAGTTTGCATTAAAGGGTTTGTTATCGTTTATCGGCAGTGAATAGCCTAAACTTCGGTAACGAGTCGTCAACATTTTGTCATATTTTAAACAGTATACATTTGATTTGCAAACATTGGTTTTGTAGAGTAGACGGTAAAATAAAATCTAGAGAGAGAGAGAGAGAGAGAGAGAGAGAGAGAGAGAGAGAGAGAGAGAGAGAGAGAGAGAGAGAGAGAGAGATTTCTGCCATCAAATCTCTCTCTCTCTCTCTCTCTCTCTCTCTCTCTCTCTCTCTCTCTCTCTCTCTCTCTCTAGATTTTATTTTACCGTCTACTCTACAAAACCAATGTTTGCAAATCAAATGTATAGCCTACTGTTTAAAATATGACAAAATATTGACGACTCGTTACCGAAGTTTAGGCTATTCACTGCCGATAAACGAACCCAGTCTACTCGTGAAAACCTTGAACGCCCAGAGGGAAAAATAAGGCTTTTAAATATACTGTACTAAACAAAAATAATGCTTTAATATACCATCATTAACACTACCATTACAATTATCGTAAGGTTGGAGAAAGATAAAGATTGCCGAGAACGTAACCACATTTCTGTTTACATTTTGTCAGCTGGACTCGCACAGTTAACAGTTGATTTCATTGTTGATGTGGAATTTTATCCTTAAATAGGCTATTCATTATGAAATTATGTTAATGAAATGTAATGTTAATATTGTTTTGTAACATTTATTATAAATCACCGTATTTAGGGCTACCAATATACTTAAAAAGACTATAGATTTGATACATTTTGTAGTGCTTGACTCGCGAACTTTGAACAGCCTCGTGGATACAGAAATTTTATTTTTGAAAAATAACGATCGTGGAAAAGGGGAATCGTGTAATTCGAACACGCTTAATTCGGGACCCTACTGTAGCGTGGTTTGTATTTCAGTTACTGAACAATTTATAGTTTACTCCTACGTGGAGTAGGAGTAAAGCCTGGTCCTGAGTGCACAGAAGGATCCTTGGAAACGTCCAGTGTTCTAAAAGGACGTTTGGTCGGGGGGCTTTCAAAAGGCTCTGGAGAATCCCAGTGACTGCATCCAGGTTTAGAACTAGCAGGACGTCGATAGGCCGTATCATAAGACCTCTTAAGAAGCCTGGAAGCGAGCTTCCAACCTCTTTTAGGCAAGGGGTCATCCGAAGACGACGAAAAACACTTAACCTCACCTTTCCGATGGCGAGGGCCAACGTCCTGGGAGGCGCCCACAGGTACGTTCGAGGGGACGTCTGCTCGTTTGATAAAGCCTCTCGTCTTCTTTCGCCTTTTGACATTCCTTCTCCCAGGGGCTGGGGAGCTTGGAAGAGGTCTAGGACTAGGAGGACGACAGACACGAGCAGGCGCACCCTCCACTGCACTTGCATTTGCACCTTCACCTTTCAAAAGACGCACATCGGACATCAACTGTGTCCTGTCCGCAGCCAAAGATTCAACTTTAGCGCCGAGAGCTTGAATCGTCACTAACATATCTTTTAGTGAAGGTTCATTAGCAATTGCAATAGTGGGATCAGGATCTACCACTACAGGTGAAGGAATAGGATTAATGACATGGGAGGAGGAAATATCTCTAGAAGAGCGAGAAGAACTACGCCTCAATCTATCCCTTTTGAGTTTACGCCTGTATTTATCAAAATCAATCCATTCATGCTCTGACAGCAAAACACATTCGTCACAGCGATCACCTAAATCACTCTCTTTACCCCTACATGCAACACAGAATGGGGGTCAAGAGAGGCTTTAGCCATACGGGTCTTACACCCACTAGTCACACATAACCTAAAAGTTATAAGGAGGGTGGCCATTTTGAAAAAATTAAGAGAATTCAGACAAGAAAAGGTCAAAAATCATCTAATCCAAACAAAATCAAGAAATATCCAAAGCGAGATCAAAAACAAGAGGGAGTCAATAACCAAGGATTTGTACTTCACCAAAAAATACGATCAGTAATGACGGAGTAGAATTCACGTGTCGCCGCTAGCGACGGCAGGGAATATATGAGGGTCACTGGAATGGTTCCCAGGTACCTCGCTAGGGTGCAGGGGTGGTACACCTGGCTATCCAACTGGCGGTTGGCGCGAGTTTCGAATTTTCTGCCGTTGACGTCGGGGACGTAAGCTATATATATAACTACCGGGTAAGTCTTGTGTTTAAAAAAACCCTTAAGGGTTATATCTTACAACTCCAATATTCCAAGAGGGCATAACGTAGTGGGGCGAAGATCACAAGGAATCGGAAACTTAAACCAAGCGAGTGATCCAATGAGTCCTCTAATGCATCAAGAGGAGAAGTTCAAGATAAAAGCCTCAAAGGAAGACAACAGAGTTTGCACCGAACTACGAAGGAAAGAAGCAGAAGCAAGAAGGGAAGCCTCCTTATCTGCAACAGTAACTGGGTAGGAGACTACATCTACCTTCCTGGTAAGGTTTGGCGAACAAAAAGATCTCCAAAGTACACTGTATGATGTCGGCGATTATCCCCACCAGAGGGAAAAATGCTGACCATTGAAGGTGAAGAGGAACTCTCCCTTGGAAGAGGAAGTTGTCCAAAACATGGTGGCAGCTAACTTTCCCTTGGAAGACGAATTGTCCAACACCTGGAGGTTGACCTCACAGCAAATACACACTGCTTCCCGTCAACGAGCTGAGCTCAAGTTGATGGTATCTATCGAGTGCTGCTAATGGCATATGGGCGAGAGGGCACGTGATACTCGTGAAATTTCTGGTTAACCATTTAAAAAGATGTACACTTGTAAGGTGACAAGTGATCTAAATGGTTGGAGACAGATGAGAAGCCGACTGATCACCAACGTCGAGGAAACATCAATCCATAAGGAGCGGAAGTAGCAGAAACCACAGCAGACAAGGTTAACAAACATTCCCGAAAGCCAATAAAGGGAGGTGCATCGATGTAAAGGCTTGTGTGTGTGAATGCGCGATCTATATAAACCGTTCCATGTGACGAGTGAGATTAAGAGCGAAGGTTGAAGCGAGTGCAGCACCTCTCCTACCTTTGATGAGTGCAGGGTTAGGTTCCAAGAAAAGTGGGTGCTAAACTCCTTTATGGAGAAACTGTGAGCGGTACCAAGTAGAGCGAGTACAGTAATAGAAATCATAAATTCAAGTTCTATGCCTTATCGAAGAGGAGCACACCGCAAAGTAGTGAACACCAGTGCACTACCGAGATCACGAACATTGGCGAGAGCTACTGAGGTAGCGTTCGCTCCTACTTTGAACAGAAGTTTAGCGTATGTATCATTGGTGAGAGCTACCGAGGTAACATACATTCACATTGATGAGGTAGCGCTTGCTCTGCTTCGAACAAAGTCTAGCGAAAATGTAAAGATTCTACATAACCAATTACCCACTTCAGTCGAAAAATGACAAATTTGGAGATAATTTGTATTTTTCCTAACCATACAAACCTTAGCTATTTACATTGGGTTTACCTTTCGGCGTAGCTGAAATGGCGAGCCATTAGAATTTAACGAGGGTATATTACCCCGCGCTAGTTAGCAGGGGGGTAGGGGAGTGGTAGCTAGCTACCCCTCCCCCCCTCACACACCGGTGAACTGCTTCACTTCACTTAGAGGTAGGACTTGTCTTGGGGGACAGGGCTGGCGGGCAAATATGTGAAATAGCTAAGGTTTGTATGGTTAGGAAAAATACAAATTATCTCCGAATTTGTCATTTGTTCCGTAACCGAAATACAAACCACGCTTTTTACATTGAGTGACTTACCCCTTAGGAAGGGTGGAAAGTCCCCAGCCATACTGGCTTTGGCTTTACCCGGGGACTCAGAATCCGAGTGTCGCACTCGAGAAAAGGAGTCCCTGCACCTCACAAGTTCCTTGCACAGCAAGAAAACGTGTGGCCTACATAAGCTTATGTGTGAAGGAAGAAGTGTGACCTGTCCTAGGCAGTTGACCTGGAGTTCCAGAAGGAACTCTGGGTTAGGACGTTCTTAATACCACCTCGTCAGGGTATGGGAGACGCGACAGTATTGACTCAATACTCGGAACACAAGGAAGCATGGTTTACCTGCAGAGGTTTGAGGTCAGCTATGCAGAGACCAGGATGCTGCTTCCCCAGTAGAGGGGACGAGGAAGAAAGAAGTAAGGGCCAGACATACTTCTTTCAGTCATGCAGACTAAAACCTGAAAACAATGCCCTCGACCTTCTGCTACCTGTCCAAAAAGGAGCCTGAGGTTAGACCAGCTGTTGTGTAGCCACCACAGAGCGATAGAAACGTATCGATACTCCTGTGGGTCACGTCCTGCAGGAAGCGGGCTGCGAAGGTCATTAGACGCTTCCAGACTCCAGCTTGTAGCACCTGTGTCACAGAGTAGTACTACTCGAAGGCGAGGGACGTTGCGATGTATCCAACATCGTGCTGTAGGGCGACGTGACGGGGGAGGGTCTGGATTCAGGTCGAGATGAATGTCCTTGAGTCCGAGCTGAAGAGGTATACTGGTAAGCGATGGCGCGTCGGCAAGCGACGGCGCGTTGGCGAGCGACGGCGCGTTGGCGAGCGACGGCGCGTTGGCGAGCGACGGCGTGTTGGCGAGCGACGGCTCGTTGGCGAGCGGTGGTGCGTTAACAAAAACGCTAGCGCGCAGGCCAAGAATCGCGCGGGCGCGTAGGCGATCGCTAACGAGTAAGAGACTAGGGATGGTTAGCGCGCATCGCACTAAACAGAAGGCGCGCAGGTGCAACAGGAAGGCGAGCGCTGAAGCGAGCTGTCAATCAGGCGATCCTGGACGGTCAGGAAAAAACCGTTGGCGCCCATTGATGCGTGGCAGGATAGGGCGCGCAGATGTGCGCTGGCGATTGAAGAAAGCTGGCGCACAGAAGGACAGAAGTAAAGGTGAGCACAGGCGAGCAGGAGGAAGATCTATGGCAAGACTCAGCTACCGGAGGTCGTCCACAGCAGGCGAGCGCTAGATCGCTACTGATGGTGTCCAGGGGACCTGACACACGTGGCAGATCGATGGCGATCATTGACACGCAGGAGATCGCTGACGAGCAGGCGAACGTTGACGCGTCTGTGGTCGCTGGCAAGCTGGTGATCGCTGGCGAGCAGAAGGCAACACGTGGAATCCTGTGCATAGAAGAGGAGTCCTTGTCCAAGACCTGGACAAAAGTTCTAGATTGCGCAGGCGAACGTGGGCGCACAGGGCGCGTAACAGGAACCAACAGGAATAGCAGCGACGATCATCAAGAAAGCGCTGATGAACAGGAGAGCGCTGGCGAACAGGAGAGCGCTGGCGAACAGGAGAGCGCTGGCGAACAGGAGAGCGCTAGCGATTAGGAAAACGCTGATGAGCAGGAGCGCGCCTGTGCGCTAACACTGAGCAGGAGAGCGCCTGTACGCTAACACTGAGCAGGAGAGCGCCTGTGGGCTAACACTGAGCAGGAGAGAACACTGCATAATGGCGCGCAGGGGAACCCTGACACGCAAGGGAAGCAACCCCGTGGAAGGCAACCCTTTGCCCCGAAGGGACCGTTGACCGTCGGAAGACCGTTGTCCGTTGGAAGACGAGGTCAGACAGCTGTCCATCTGCACCAGGGGCGGAAGGTCAAGAAGGCGTTTAAGATCGATCCCCGGAGAGATCTAAAGAGGAAGGAGCTGCAGGCTGCATACGGAGATTCAAAAAGGCGCCTCTTAGCACCCTTATAGGGAGATGGGAGGCCCTTACGACGTAGCAGACGGTGAGCCTTACGGCAAAGGCGGCCAACAGCAACAACAGCAGAAGAGTCCTCCGAAGAGGAGTCTCTATGAGTGTACTCTCTCGCGAACGAAAGAGAAACACTTCGTAGAAGAGACGGGTCAGCCAGTGACCTAAAAAGAGCAATCCTCCGAAGAGGGGTTCCTGCAGTTGCTCAGCCCCTTGAGCGTAACTGCAGGTGTGACCACTCAGCACCAAGAGCATAGTAGCACGAAAAAAAGGCAAGAGAAGAACCCCCCCAAAGGGGAAAAACTCAAGCCTGGACAGGAAAACTTCCCTCGGAAGGAAAGTTACCCACCCAAAGAGGCGAGCCTCCTGAGTTTTCTAAAATGAACTGGAGAGCTGTCAATCGTCACAGGAGTACTTCCAGGAGAAGGAGACACGCCCCTGACGAAGATCTACAGGGGAGGCAGCAACAGCCGAATCCCCAGGCCACAAAAAGACAGCTCACCCCGTTGTCACATTACAGAAACGAACTAGATCGGTAACTGTGAAAAATAAAACAAATAATATTAGTACACATTCATTCCCCCGGGAAGGCTCCGAAGAGGAATCCCAAGGGAAAGGAACACAAGAATTACACAACAGGTACGTGCCCTCACAACCACTTACACTCACGGAAGGAGAGCTGTAACCAACACAGAATTATAACAATTATAATTATGTAACTATGTACAGTGAACCCTCGTTTATCGCGGTAGATAGGTTCCAGACCCGGCCGCGATAGGTGAAAATCCGCGAAGTAGTGACAGCATATTTACCTATTTATTTAACATGTATATTCAGACTTTTAAAACTTTCCCTTGTACGTAGTACTGTTAACAAACTACCCTTTAATGTACAGAACACTTAATGCATGTACTAACGTACCCTGAACTAAAACAGGCACAAATATTAAGGGAAACTTTATATCATGCGTTTCCTAAACACGCCAAAAAGCACGATCAAAAATGGCAACCAATGTTTTGTTTACGTTTATCTCTGATTATAATGAAGAAACAAACGCATTTACACATCTGTGTATAGGATAGTTTCTGCATTGATTATATTGATTATTCAGTACAGTATGTTGATTTGGTTATTACTAATGTTTTACTTAATTTTTCTTAGGACTTCCAAATGAAATGTTTTTCTTTATGACGCCGCCTGAAACGACGGCGTCATAAAGTACGCTCAGTAAACAAACTAAGGAATTTAACGCGCATGATGAAAGTGATGAATAATGATATTACAGTAAAAGCTTTAATAAAATATGTTATTACAAATATTATTTACCGTATCTATATAAAATCATACATACGTAGCAAAGCAGGAAAACAATCTACGAGAGAGAGAGAGAGAGAGAGAGAGAGAGAGAGAGAGAGAGAGAGAGAGAGAGAGTTGTTTTTTTGGGCTCAAGCCATGGCGTCCTGATGGAAGGTTCCTTTTTGGTAGCTTCCTTGGGTAAATAACTACTAAGATATTCCCAGAGAATTTAACCACAGGTTATCACAGAATTCTAACTTCTGGAGCGAGTATCCTAAAGGTTTCCCTTTTAAGACATCGTATATCAACAGGGGACGCATGTATTAACGCGCCACATAGCTATCTACACCCCGAACAGAGTTGATGCTTCAGTGTGTAAGGGCTGAGAATAGCTGGGAGCCGTTCCATAGCTAATCTCATCCGTGGCTACTTCTGGTACTCGAGACGTAAACAAACGGGCGCCATTGCTTAAATGACGTCACGACCGTCTTCATCCTTTGTTCAGTAGCTCGCCCTACTTAGACGGATTTTCCCTGTGCCTTACTTATCGCTTTGCATCTACGTTATGTCGCTACCTTCGGCCTCGCCTTCTTCTGGAAAGTTGAGTACAAGGTTCCAGTATTGTTTAGTTAAGCTCTGACCGTAAAGTAAATATTACTTTCCGAGATAATTGTTGTTTTGTGGCAGAGCTGTGCCTCTACCGGACCCGCCATTTTATGGCGTCGTTGTTGTTATGCATACCTTATTTAGTTAGCCACAACAACGCTTCCGGCCTCATTTACTAATCGATAATATTAGTTTATTTAGTCTTCATAGCTAGGAACTTTTATATCGTGTTTTGACGCTTTTTATCGGTCATCGATTGACCTCATACCAGTCGGCTACTATAGCCCCCAGGCCAGAGCGCCTATATATCAGTGTTCATGCATGATTTTATTAGTGATCCTAGGCTAAGTTATGAAGATAGTGGCATTATTTTACAATACTTTCGACTGTGATGCAAGTGTTTTTCGCCTTCAGGGACCATATAGGGGATAGGTTAGTTAGTGTCCCTTCCTAACCTAACCTACTTGTAGGACCCCTATATGCTTCCTTCATCCCCCTGCCCTTGGCATTCCCTCTGTTTAGCCTTGATTCCCTTACTAAGTAAAGGGATCAAGCGCCTAACGGAGTATATTATCGCCTCTCAGTCCTCCCTAAGGGAATGAACCCCCCTTAGGGTTGCGTCCGAGAGTGAGGAACGGCTAGCCCTTCCTCTATGGCTAGGACTAGTCTATGACTGTCCTGCGATAGCGATATGTCTTCTACCTTTCCTAGTTCAGGGCTTTTAGCCCTGCTCTAGGTTAGGGTTTGGAAAGGTTATTCTGTCCCCTGCTGAAACTGTACCCATGCACCGTTTCAGCCAGGCTGCCTTATCTTAGGTTAGGGAGTGTCCTCCCTTTCCCTAGTGGCCGCTCTGGTACAGAACCCCTTCCATGGAAGACTTTTCTCTTCTCCCCTCCCCACCTATCTCTTGTATAGCCTAGCCTACACTTAGGTTAGTCTATACCCATCTGTCCCCTGTCCTACAACTCCTCCTTAGGGTGGAGTGATAGGGCTACCTTGAGCTTCTATGTGCAGTCTGCTCTGGTACATATACCCTTCATAGTGTCCTATGGGGTTAGCCACTGGATGTGTTCTGCATGTAGAGGTCTCCCCCTCTTTGGGTGTCCCCTAGCCCTCCCTTGGGCTACCCTAGCTCCCGGTCCTCTGAGACCCCTGCTTCTGGGTGATAGAGCCAGCCTCTATCATGGGTACACCCTCTCAGGGGGGGATGTCTGGGAGTCCATGACTGGACTTCTTACATCCCTCCCCCTGTCTCTCTCACTATCCGGGTGCCGGTCCCTTGCCGCCTCCACTGTCGGCGATTCCCGCCTCCTACCTTGGTGACTCTCCCCTTACCCTCATGCCGCCAGCCCCCCGCGTGCCGGGGGACTGCCGACCGCCGCCGGCTCCTGCCGATGGCTCTCCTCCTTCCTCCTAGCTTCGCCGTCCGCCTGCCGGTCGGCCACCGGAGTGCCGGCATCCACTGCCGGCAACCTGGTTCCGCTATAACCATCCTTGTCCCAGTCACCAATCCGGCATCCTCCGACTGCCGGAGCCGCCGCCCCTCTGCCGGCGTTCCGCCGTTGTGCCGGCGGCCGCCACCCTGGTATTACTCTTGACTTACATAATGTCTGTTCTAATGCCAGAAACTCTGCTGGAGCGGCCTCCGGCGTGCCGGAGGTCTGCCGGAACCCCCCGGAGGCGTCAAGACTACTTGCACCCCCTTCTACTAGCTATCATATGAATACTGATAGCCCTACACTGCAAACAGATGGCCTGTTTACAGTCTTAAGATCAGTGCCTTGGTACTGTTCTATTAGTAATCATGCTGTCTCTTTGCATTCTTCAAAATTCCAGCATGCTGCGTGTATCTTAGCGCGGCTGGTTGCCGGAAGCAGTTACCCTAAGGGACCTGTTAGCCCCCTAATTCGGGACTGAGTGGCCTCAGTCCCAAACTTATCCTTGGCATTTTCCATGGAATTCCATTGCCCTATGGACTTCTAAGGAATACTATCCTGTGCCTTCGGCCATCTCGGATTATCCAAGGATAAAGCTTGCGGTAGCCAGCCGGGCGGGATGCATGGAGTATGTTTTCTTTACTACTTCAATCTCTATGCATCACACCCTTCATTAAGTTAAAAATTAATGATTAATATTAACTTAGATTAAGAGCCATTCTTATGAATCCCCCCATACTCATTTTCTCTTTCTTCCACAGGAGGAGCAGATGAAGTGTGACTTCAACTTCTGCGCTGTGAAACGCCCGCACTTCTACGGGCATACGGCTTGCAGGACTCACGCCCCTTGTGCTAACAAGAAAGGGGATTTGAAATTCTGGGACCCGCTGAACTGTACGGTCTGCCAGGCTCACATAGCTGATGGCTTCCATAACTCTCCCTCAGCAGAGATCAGGGACATTGCTCGAGAGAAGCTATGCAAATGGGTGCGTGGCTTCCAGAAGAATGCCACCGGACCGTACCTGGCCACTGAAGAATTGAGGTCACTGCTGTTCCCAAAGGCCTCCCCTGATTCTGTGGTGCCCAAGGATTTGATCCCCACTGTCCAAATTACGGTGGAACCTGATGTAGTCATGGCCCAGTCCATGCACGATTGCCGCCTAGATTCCGATGATGACGAACACATGTCGGATGTCTCGGAGGGTACAGAGAAGACCCTCATGGCTCAAGGAGCTGAAGAAGAAGAAGACCAGGTGGAATACGCCGAGTCGGAGCAAGAGGTCGCTCCTCCTTCCTTCTCCGCCCCTACTCCTACACCGACGGAAGTGTCTCTCCCGTCTACCTCCACGACCCCGGAACCCTCATCATCCACTCAGGAAATGCTCCGGTTGATTAAAGCCGTCATGGACGACAAGTTAAAGGAGAATCAGGAGTTCATCAGGTCCATGATAGGATCCAAAGAACCGAAGAAGATCTCGGTTAAGGATCTCCCCGCTTGCTCTCATGCCAACCCATGGAGGTATGCTGAGCATATGGTGATAGCGACCGGCAGAATCTTTGTCAGCGATAAGATCGGCTCGATCCCCCTGGAAGATGTGGAATTCTTCCCCAATTTTGAGGCCTACCCGGACTGTTACGTCCGACTTCGCTCTGAACCTGCCTCTAAAGAAGAGACCGAACCGAAGGAAGAGATAGTGTTCGATCTCGCGAAGGCCCAGGCTATGCTAGCCAACACGTTCAAGAGTAGGGGTTTTACCTGCTCTAAGCTTTCCATTCATGGAAAAGGCCTTCGCTGCGTGCCTTAAAGCTGTGGAAGAGGGGAAAGCTTGCCCTGCACTGGAGGAGTGCAGACCCTTCTCCATAGTTACTCCCCCTGACGCTCGACACTGGAAGGACATCCAGCATACTTTCGTCGTGGGAAAGCTAGATCCTGACGTCGCCGAACGTCAGTTTAATGAAGACCTCCCGAAGCTCAACGATCACCTCCTTCGTCGGGAACAAGATACGAAGGAGAGGCTCGCAGCATCCATGTCCCACCAAGTCCAACTTGAAATTATGGCCTGTGACACCAGAGTACCAAACCACTACATGGTACTTGCCAAATCCCATATGGCAACCCTGATGAAGGACTAGTACCACTTCATGAAGGCTCGGAGAGCCTGTCGTGAATTCGTGTTCGCAGGTGCCACTGTGAAACACGAACCCCGGAGGCTGATTTCCTCCAACATCTGGGGCAAACACCTCTTTCCTTCTGACCTTGTGAAGGAGATCACTGACAAAGCCGCCACGGAGAATAGGAACCTTCTCCACAAATGGGGCATGTCAAAGAAGAGAAAACCCTCTCAGGACGACGGACCTCAACCTGAGAGGAAAGCCTCAAAACAGAAACCCCAGCAACGTCAACCAAGACGTCAGTTTCCGGGACCCGCTACCTCCCAAGTGGCAGCTCAGCCACAACAGACCTTTCAACTGGTCACCCAACCGGTGTTGTCACAGTCACCGGTCTTCACCCCTGCTTTCGAGCAACAGACGACTACCTTTCGTCCCAAAGGTAGAGGCTCAAACAGAGGTGCAGGCAGAGACGCGTCTCGCCGTCCCTCCAGAGGCAGAGGAGGAAAGGGAGCTAGCGGCCGAGGCAGCAAGCCCTCGGGACACCAGAAGCAATGAAGTGCTTCCGGTGGGAGGAAGACTCCGCCAATTCCAGGATCGTTGGACCTTCGATCCCTGGGCACACAGCATCGTCAAGAAGGGTCTAGGCTGGAGTTGGACTCAACCACCCCCAACATTCCAGCAGTTCTTCCAACAATCAAACCCCCTTCTGGAAGAATATGTCCTAGATCTCTTGAACAAGAAGGTGATAAGGAAGGTAAAGTCCACCAGGTTCCAAGGAAGACTGTTTTGTGTCCCCAAGAAAGACTCCGACAAACTCAGAGTCATTCTGGACTTATCCCCCCTCAACAAGTTCATAGCGAACGACAAGTTCAAGATGCTGACTCTTCAACAAATAAGGACCCTTCTGCCTCGAGGTTCCTACACGGTCTCCATAGACCTGGCGGATGCCTACTGGCACGTTCCAATGAACCATCACGCTTCCTCCTACCTAGGATTTCGACTCCAAAGGAAAAGATACGCCTTCAGGGCCATGCCCTTCGGCCTCAATGTGGCCCCTCGGATCTTCACAAAGCTGGCGGACGCCATAGTACAACAGCTCCGCCTCCGAAATGTCCAGGTGATGGCCTACCTCGACGACTGGCTAGTTTGGGCTCCATCGCCCGAGGATTGTGTAAAATCCTGCAACAAAGTCACCCAGTACCTAGAACACCTGGGATTCAAGATAAACGAGAAGAAATCTCGCCTCTCTCCAGCTCAGAAGTTCCAGTGGTTAGGAATCCAATGGAACCTTCAGTCACACCGCCTTTCCATCCCCCAGAAGAAAAGGAAGGAAATAGCAGGGTCTGTCAAGCGACTACTAAAATCCAAACGGATTTCAAGACGCCAGCAGGAACGAGTTCTAGGCTCTCTACAGTTCGCCTCAGTAACAAACCCAGTGCTTCGTGCACAGCTAAAGGATGCCGCGGGAGTCTGGAGACGTTCTGCATCCATTGCTCGAAGAGACCTCAAGAGACGGCTCCCAAACAGACTTCGACTTCTCCTCAAGCCGTGGTCGGAAGCAAAGGCCCTTAAAAGGTCCATTCCTCTTCAACACCCACCTCCATCACTCAACATCCACACGGACGCTTCGCTGGAGGGTTGGGGAGGTCACTCCCACCAAAAACAGGCTCAAGGCACCTGGTCTCCCCTGTTCAAGACGTTCCACATCAACATCTTGGAGGCCATGGCGGTCCTTCTAACTCTGAAGAAACTATCCCCGCCTCCCTCGATCCACATTCGTCTAACCCTAGACAACTCGGAGGTAGTTCGATGTCTCAATCGCCAAGGCTCAAGATCGCCCCAGATAAATCAGGTGCTTCTCCCAATCTTCCGTCTGGCAGAGAAGAAGAAGTGGCACCTGTCTGCAGTTCACCTACAAGGATTCCTCAACGTGACAGCGGATGCTCTATCTCGAACAAACCCGATAAGAGTCGGAATGGTCTCTAGACGCAAGATCATTCTCCTTCATCTCTCACCAAGTCCCAGAACTTCAGATAGATCTCTTTGCAACGAGCGACAACAATCAACTTCCTCGGTATGTGGCCCCGTACGAGGACCCCAAGGCAGAAGCAGTGGATGCCATGTCACTGGACTGGAACAGATGGTCCAAGATCTACCTGTTCCCTCCCACCAACCTTCTGCTGAAAGTCCTCTCCAAACTGAGAACCTTCAAAGGGACAGCGGCCCTAGTGGCTCCCAAGTGGGCCCGGAGCAACTGGTACCCCCTGGTCCTGGAGCTGCAGCCCAAGCTGATCCCTCTCCCGGGCCCAGTTCTCTCCCAACAAGTACAGAAGTCGACTGTCTTCGCTTCATCATTGAAAATCAAGGACCTTCATCTCATGATTTTCTCTCCCTAGCCGCAAAGAAGAGGTTTGGGATCTCGAAGAAAAGTCTAGACTTCCTCGAGGAATACAAGACCGAATCCACAAGACGGCAATACGAATCATCCTGGAGAAAATGGGTCTCTTTCGTCAAGACAAAAAATCCTAAAGAAATCACAATTGATTTCTGCATGTCCTTCTTCATTCACCTTCATGGACAAGGATTAGCAGCCAATACGATTTCAACCTGCAAATCGGCCTTGACCAGACCAATTCTGTATGCCTTCCAAATTGATCTGTCCAGCGACATCTTCAATAAACTACCGAAAGCATGTGCTCGTCTACGCCCAGCACCCCCACCGAAACCGATCTCCTGGTCACTAGACAAGGTGCTCCATTTCGCCTCCAACTTGGATAATGATTCATGCCCTCTCAAGGATCTGACTCAGAAAGTTATATTTCTCTTTGCTCTTGCTTCGGGAGCCCGAGTCAGCGAAATAGTGGCATTATCAAGAGAAGAGGGTCACATCCTGTTTACTGATACAGGTGACATTACCCTCTCCCCTGATCCGACGTTTCTCGCCAAAAACGAATTACCCACCAAAAGATGGGGCCCCTGGAGAATATGCCCCCTGGAGAATATGCCCCCTGAAGGAAGATGCCTCTTTATGCCCAGTAGAGAGCCTCAAGGTCTATCTTCGCAGAACTTCGAACTTTGGTGGAGGCCAACTCTTCAAAGGAGAAACATCGGGCAGCGACCTGTCACTGAAACAATTAAGAGCGAAAATCACCTACTTCATTCGCAGAGCGGATCCTGACAGTACACCCGCCGGTCATGATCCTAGGAAAGTTGCATCATCTCTGAATTTCTTTCAGAGTATGGACTTTGAAAGCCTTAAACGCTTCACAGGCTGGAAGTCCTCGCGCGTTTTCTTTAAACATTATGCGAAACAAGTGCACAAAGTCAAACATTTTGTGGTAGCCGCAGGTAGTGTTATGAAACCTGCACCTAACTGCATAGAACAGTGAGTTACTTGGGACTCTAACTCTTCGGGTGCCTATGTTGACCCTCGAGTGATACATAGTGATGTCGAAAACACTTAGTGCTTTTATAACTGTTCTTATCCCAGGTGAAATGTCATAGTTGTCACACAAGTGCCGCATGCCCTGAGCATGATGTGTTTTAATCAAAGACTAACGTTCCTCGAGAACGAGTGCCTACTAATAAATTTGAAATTCCTTTTCAGATTCAAGAGCAAGTCTTTATTACTATGTACATTATAATTACTGTAAATGAACTTTACTTATTGCTGCAATTCATTTAATTTCTGCATTTGTGAAATAAAATTTCTATTTTCTTACCTGTGCGTCTCAATCAGCTCCTACTTACTATGAAATACATGCCTGTCATAGTTTTATTATCCCCTTTTCCTTATGGTTCATGGAGAAATTAAGATTCTAACTCTTAATTTATATTCACTCTGATTATGTAATGTTCCAATACGAATACTTACTCTTCATACCCTGGAGATGAAACCAACCTTCTCAGCACACAGTGTCCAACCACCACTGGTCTACTTTTCAGAATGTTCCTATACGAATGCCAAACATTCAGCTTCATCTCCAAGTTCTTCAAGTTCTTCTATCAGGGTGAATAGCCCTTCAATACCACTTTGACGTCGGCATGGCCCGTGGGAACTTCACTGCCAAGGGGGCCTGGAAGATTCTTCCCTACGGTTCTTTACTAAGATTACTATGCTATTTTGTCAAAGCCCTTGGCACTTACTAATAGGGGAAAATCTACCACGATACATTGATTCTCTGGTATTCTTCCATCAGGACGCCATGGCTTGAGCCCAAAAAACGGATTTTGAGCGAAGCGAAAAATCTATTTTTGGGTGAGATAGCCATGGCATCCTGATGGACCCTCCCTGCTACTTCGTCCAGTTTTTAGGTCCCACCCTGCTCTGCTGTATCATGGTGATCGGCAAGCAACTGGCTTCAGGATGAAGACGGTCGTGACGTCATTTAAGCAATGGCGCCCGTTTGTTTACGTCTCGAGTACCAGAAGTAGCCACGGATGAGATTAGCTATGGAACGGCTCCCAGCTATTCTCAGCCCTTACACACCGAAGCATTAACTCTGTTCGGGGTGTAGATAGCTATGTGGCGCGTTAATACATGCGTCCCCTGTTGATATACGATGTCTTAAAAGGGAAACCTTTAGGATACTCGCTCCAGAAGTTAGAATTCTGTGATAACCTGTGGTTAAATTCTCTGGGAATATCTTAGTAGTTATTTACCCAAGGAAGCTACCAAAAAGGAACCTTCCATCAGGACGCCATGGCTATCTCACCCAAAAATAGATTTTTCGCTTCGCTCAAAATCCGTTTACATACGTAAATGTAAATTTTAAACAAAAAAAAAAATAGCCCCATTTCATATAAAATAGATTACAAATATTTTACTTTATAATATTATAGTAGTCTGTATAATACTGTAAAGTTCAGTACAGTATGTTGTTAAAGTCGTGGTGATGAAATTCTCACGAAACAAAAACACGCCATTTGAGTACAACAGCTGATTCTCTCTCTCTCTCTCTCTCTCTCTCTCTCTCTCTCTCTCTCTCTCTCTCTCTCTTCGTGTTATACAATACTTACATTTAGATGAAGAAGCTAAAATTAGTTTTCTTAGTGTCAATTAAATACGAAACGAAATAATTAGGCCGAGTCTACATCCATTTCAATCATAGCTAAAAATACGGCATCCGATTTCATCAGCAAACCAATATTTTTTGGGAAATATAATTTTATTCTAGAAAAATGTTATTTTCATTAGTAAAATAAATTTTTGAATATACTTACCCGATGATCATGTAGCTGTCAACTCTGTTGCCCGACAGAAATCTACGGTCGGGATACGCCAGCGATCGCTATACAGGTGGGGGTGTACACAACAGCGCCATCTGTGAGCAGGTACTCAAGTACTTCTTGTCAACAAGAACTCAATTTTCTCCTCGGTCCACTGGTTCTCTATGGGGAGGAAGGGCGGGTCCTTAAATTCATGATCATCGGGTAAGTATATTCAAAAATTTATTTTACTAATGAAAATAACATTTTTCAATATTAATCTTACCCGATGATCATGTAGCTGATTCACACCCAGGGTGTTGGGTGGAGACCAGCATACATGTTAACAAAGAAGCTAAGTATCCCGTATTTCATTTTATTAGTTATTCAAAAATAACATAAAATAAATAAGTACCTGGTAAGGAAGACGACTTGAACCATTACTCTGCCTTTATTAAGTACGTCTTCCTTACTGAGCGTAGCGGTCCTCTTAGGATGCTGAACGACTCTTAGGTGCTGAAGTATAAAGGGCTGCAACCCATACTAAAGGACCTCATCACAACCTTTAACCTCGGCGCTTCTCAAGAAAGAATTGACCACCCGCCAAATCAACAAGGATGCGGAAGGCTTCTTAGCCGACCGTACAACCCATAAAAAGTATTCAAGAGAAAGGTTAAAAAGGTTATGGGATTATGGGAATGTAGTGGCTGAGCCCTCACCTACTACTGCACTCGCTGCTACGAATGGTCCCAGGGTGTAACAGTTCTCGTAAAGAGACTGGACATCTTTGAGATAGAATGATGCGAACACTGACTTGCTTCTCCAATAGGTTGCATCCATAACACTCTGCAGAGAACGGTTCTGTTTGAAGGCCACTGAAGTAGCCACAGCTCTCACTTCATGTGTCCTTACCTTCAGCAAAGCAAGGTCTTCTTCCTTCAGATGAGAATGTGCTTCCCTAATCAGAAGCCTGATTTAGTAAGAAACTGAGTTCTTAGACATTGGAAGAGAAGGCTTCTTGATAGCACACCATAAGGCTTCTGATTGTCCTCGTAAAGGTTTTGACCTTTTTAGATAGTACCTAAGAGCTCTAACTGGGCAAAGTACTCTCTCCAGTTCGTTCCCCACCAAGTTGGACAGGCTTGGGATCCCGAACGACTTAGGCCAAGGACGTGAAGGAAGCTCGTTTTTAGCAAAAAACCGAGCTGCAAGGAACATGCTGAAGGCGTGGATCTCACTTACTCTTTTAGCTGTTGCCAAGCACACGAGGAAAAGAGTTTTTAATGTGAGGTCCTTAAAAGAGGCTGATTGGAGAGGTTCAAATCTTGATGACATAAGGAACCTTAGGACCACGTCTAGATTCTAGCCTGGAGTGGACAACCGACGTTCCTTTGAGGTCTCAAAAGACCTAAGGAGGTCCTGTAGATCTTTGTTGGTGGAAAGATCCAAGCCTCTGTGGCGGAAAACCGCTGCCAACATACTTCTGTAACCCTTGATCGTAGGAGCTGAAAGGGATCTTACGTTCCTTAGATGTAACAGGAAGTCAGCAATCTGGGTTACAGTGGTACTGGTTGAGGAAACTGCATTGGCCTTGCACCAGCTTCGGAAGACTTCCCATTTAGACTGATAGACTCTGAGAGTGGATGTCCTCCTTGCTCTGGCAATCGCTCTGGCTGCCTCCTTCGAAAAGCCTCTAGCTCTTGAGAGTCTTTCGATAGTCTGAAGGCAGTCAGACGAAGAGCGTGGAGGTTTGGGTGTACCTTCTTTACGTGAGGTTGACGTAGAAGGTCCACTCCTAGAGGAAGAGTCCTGGGAATGTCGACAAGCCATTGCAGTACCTCTGTGAACCATTCTCTCGCGGGCCAGAGGGGAGCAACCAACGTCAGCCGTGTCCCTTTGTGAGAGGCGAACTTCTGAAGTACCCTGTTGACAATCTTGAACGGCGGGAATGCATACAGGTCGAGATGGGACCAATCCAGCAGAAAAGCATCCACGTGAACTGCTGCTGGGTCTGGAATCGGAGAACAATACAACGGGAGCCTCTAGGTCATCGAGGTAGCGAACAGATCTATGGTTGGCTGACCCCACAGGGCCCAAAGTCTGCTGCAAACATTCTTGTGAAGGGTCCACTCTGTGGGGATGACCTGACCCTTCCGGCTGAGGCGATCTGCCATGACATTCATATCGCCCTGAATGAACCTCGTTACCAGCGTGAGCTTTCGATCTTTTGACCAGATGAGGAGGTCCCTTGCGATCTAGAACAACTTCCTCGAATGAGTCCCTCCCTGCTTGGAGATGTAAGCCAAGGCTGTGGTGTTGTCGGAGTCCACCTCCACCACCTTGTTAAGCTGGAGGGACTTGAAGTTTATCAAGGCCAGATGAACCGCCAACAACTCCTTGCAATTGATGTGAAGTGTCCTTTGCTCCTGATTCCATGTTCCCGAGCATTCCTGTCCGTCCAATGTCGCACCCCAGCCCGTGTCTGATGCGTCCGAGAAGAGACGGCGGTCGGGTTTCTGAACAGCCAAAGGTAGACCTTCCTTGAGAAGAAAGCTGTTCTTCCACCACGTTAGAGTAGACCTCATCTCTTCGGAAACAGGAACTGAGACCGTCTCTAGCGTCATGTCCTTTATCCAGTGAGCAGCTAGATGATACTGAAGGGGGCGGAGGTGGAGTCTCCCTAACTCGATGAACAGGGCCAGCGATGAAAGTGTCCCTGTTAGACTCATCCACTGCCTGACTGAGCATCGGTTCCTTCTCAGCATGCTCTGGATGCATTCTAGGGCTTGGTAGATCCTTGGGGCCGACGGAAAAGCCCGAAAAGCTCGACTCTGAATCTCCATACCCAGGTAGACAATGGTCTGGGATGGGACGAGCTGGGACTTCTCTAAATTGACCAGGAGGCCCAGTTCCTTGGTTAGATCCATAGTCCATCTGAGATTCTCCAGACAGCGACGACTTGTGGGAGCTCTTAAAAGCCAGTCGTCTGACGGAGCCGGACACAAGATCATGGTACTGCTGCACAGTCTGTGAACTGTCAACCATGGGGAAGCGAGGAAGTACAGCGACAACCCGAAACTGTCTAGACTGTCTGGGTAGTACAGACAACTCCTTATCGGGTTGCTGAGGTTGCCGCACTGCGTCACAACAAGTCACCTCTGCTGGTTGTTGAACGTCTTCCCAGTGACACACTGACTCCGTAAAAAAAAAAAAAAATTCTCTATCAAGGACTAAGCTTGGACTGCATGTCTTGCAACAAAGCTCAAGGTCTATGGGAGCAGGTGTGGCAACAGACGGGGTTAGCGACTGAAGCGGAACCATTTACCCTCCCTGGAAGCATGTTATGCTTAAATAAAAGTCCATAGGAGGCTAAGCAGCTTAAGGCTCCTCTCCAAATGACAGAGTCCTCAAGGGAATATCAAAAGGAGGGAGAACAGCACTTTCTCATCTACAGGAACCATATCCGAGAAAAGCTAAGTTCTCTCAGTGAGGGTTTCACTGGTGCAAAAGCAGCAGACCAGAAGGCAACGTTATGAAACTGCTTGACAGTCTGTGAACTGTCAAAAACTGAACTGTCAACCACAACAGGAGCGTGAGGACATACAGCACTGGTGTATAAGTAGCAGACCAGAAGGCAACGTCATGTAACTGCATGACAGTTTGTGAGTTGGCAATAACCAAAGATGTGTGGGGAAGCCTCAACTCCTGCCTGACTAGTTTGCTGCTGGCGAGTGGCGGTAACCACAGTGTGTTGCGGAGGCTGACACACCGTGTCAAAACACGGCAGCTTGTGGTAGCTCCCGCACGGCAACGGAGTGCTCTGTGTGTGGGAGTCATCATACATCTGGCAGGGTTGACTGTGCATGGGTGAGGCTGCGGTGGGTTGAGGAGCATGCGGTATGGTATGCAGAGCATGCTGTAAGGTATGCAGAGCATGCTGTAAGGTAAGCAGAGCATGCTGTAAGGTAAGCGGAGCATGCTGTAAGGTATGCAGAGCATGCTGTAAGGTATGCAGAGCATGCTGTATGCAGAGCATGCTGTAAAGTATGCAGAGCATGTTGTAAGGTATGCAGAGCATGCTGTAAGGAATGCAGTGCTGTATGCAGAGCATGCTGTAAGGTATGCAGAGCATGCTGTAAGGTATGCAGAGCATGCTGTATGTAGAGCATGCTGTAAGGTATGCAGAGCATGCTGCATGGCATGCGGCTCATGCTGCATGGGATGCGGCTCATGCTGCATGGTATGCGGCTCATGCTGCATGGTATGCGGCTCATGCTGCATGGTATGCGGCTCATGCTGCATGGGATGAGGCTCATGCTGCATGGTATGAGGCTCATGCTGCATGGTATGCGGCTCATGCTGCATGGTATGCGGAGCATGCTGTAAGGTCTGCAGAGCATGCTGCATGGGCTGAGGAGAATGCCGCATAGTGCTGGAACCCGGCAACTCCCGATGCGGCAGCTCCCGCATGAAAGCAGAAGGTGCAGCAAGAACATGCGTCTGGCAGGGTGGACTGCGCATCGGTGGTGGAGCTCTCACAGGTGGAGGGTGGGAGCAGGCAGCCGCAGTATCTGCTGAGCGCACAACCTCGGCGGGTTGTAGGTTAACAGGCTGCATTGTCAACCTCCCAGCATGATACTCCTGTATGAAGGAGCAAGCTGAGACTGTATAGTCTGCAGCATGGACCACTAGGGTCTATGAAAGACAACAACAAACGGAGCTACTGTCCGTTGTGACTGAGGGTCTAAAACAGCTGGTGCGGCAACAGACGGAGTTACTGCCTGTTGCGGTACCACCTTGCCTCTCTGGGAGGTGTGCAGTTGTCGTACTGCAGCAAGTCCGAACTGACCCAGTGGCTACACCTAGGCCGTTGGACTTGCGCGGAAGGGACCGACTTGCACTTAAAAGCTGCAAGATTTGGTCCATGGTTTCTGCGAGAAACCTCTTCCGCAGACGAGGAATAAATGGGCTCTCTCGTCTTTGTGTGGGTGGGGTGATCACGTCGGCAACGTGTGTAGATACACCCGAAACCACGGAGGGAAACGTCTGTTCGTTGATCAAGGCCTGTGGAACCCATAAGTCCTTCGACATTACTTCTCCCCTGGGCTTGGGAGCTTGTAAGAGGTATCGGACTAGGTGAACAACTGGCACGAACAGACGAACCCTCGAACGCAACACTGTAACACTTTGCGCATATCACTTTATCACTTTTGATTTTCTGTTAGCACTTATTTCACTGAACTCGAAACTTTAAGTGGTTTGTACCTGAAACACGCAATCCTATCCTTCATTAAAAGGTAGTAATTGCGAAAACAGTATCACAATGAAACAGAAAAACATAATGAAAGATAAAGAATTCAGTGGCTGGAAAAGAGACTAAACACTAGATCAAATAAACTACGTTTAAAATCTCTCACCGCATAAAGCCTGGGAACAAGAATAAAACTCTAGAAACGTTTTACCTTCTTCCCCTATAGCGACTAGGGAGAAGAGCAAAAAACGAGAACAACGTTACCCGCTTGAACGAAACGTTTATCCTCCTCTCTCTCCCTCCGTCTCTATCTCTCTCTCTCTCTCTCTCTAAACTTAGAACCTGAGAGATGAGCCCAATTATATAAATCGTTAAAACACATTATTTGTTAAAGGAAAAAAACTGAAAGGTTTCCCAAATAAAAAGTTCCTTTATTAGAATTAAAACCATTTAAGCTAAGAAAGAATGAACAAAACGCTAGAATCGGTTTACTCTTACTGCAACGTGAAACCGTGAACAACTCTCTCTCTCTATCGTAACGATAGAGCGCAAGTTGACCGTTCTGAACGTCAACAACTGCGGAGACAAAACAAAACGTTAGTTCAACTTTGAAAACAGTACGAGACTATCAAAGAAATTCTTTCAAAAACATTAAAATTAAAATAGCATAAATTCTTAACAGGAAAAACGATATGACGGGCTCAATGTTAATTAACTTCGGTTCCAAGTAATGACCGCCTATTATTAGGAAAGGTCGCATATAAACAAACAAAAATTAATTTTTATAAGTTTATAATAAATGGAAGTTAATCGAAGAGGCCTATAAAAGGCGGAGAGATATAAAAAAAATCTATAACTTTGTTAAGCAAAATTAAGAAAGAGAGTCTAAACTCTCTTCGACACCAACACTTCCGTCTAAGGGAAGGATCGGCCATTTAAAAGTGAAAGAGAGTCCATACTCTCTTCGTCACCATAATTAAATCAAATTAATTCCAAAAGCTTGCTAAGCTAATGATAAAGCTTCCTGAATAGCGAAGGCTAAACTCTAGAGCAAATACATCACCAAATCGTGAACAATAACTCCAGAATCAACAGCGTATCCAAGTAGGTCTAGCCGGAGGCACGACAGAGGAAAAATTGAGTTCTTGTTGACAAGAAGTACTTGAGTACCTGCTCACAGATGGCGCTGTTGTGTACACCCCCATCTGTATAGCGATCGCTGGCGTATCCCGACCGTAGATTTCTGTCGGGCAACAGAGTTGACAGCTACATGATCATCGGGTAAGATTAATATTGAAAATTGCCACTCTTTAAATAGTTAATTGCACATTAAGAAAGCGTGTACTTTTGTTTTTAAATTTCGGGTTTGTTTTAAAAATCGAGTATTTTTTTTTTACTTTTGGCTGTGATTAGATCAGCTGTCATCTAGCTGCCACTCTTGAGTGTGTACGAATACACTAATAAAGTATCATTTATACCATTTCTTAACTTATTCAAACCGTCTACAGTATACAGTTGATATTACATAAGCACCAATGTGTTATAACCTATCAATTTTTTTTGTTTATTACATTTAAACCCCCCCCCCTCTCTCTCTCTCTCTCTCTCTCTCTCTGTGGGCTACTTTTCACTACCTCCCATTCCTTACCTCTCTCTATTTCTCTAACAAATGATATCTTTGTTGCTCCTCAAAGTTTCATTTATATTGAAAATCAATCACGATTCAATTTTCCTTACTTTCTCCAATCTCGCACCATCGGTCACTTCGCGGTATTTTCGATATTTCTGGAAAATCCACGATATATGTATATACATGGGTTATGAAAAAAATCCACGAAGTGGTGAATCCGCGATGGTCGAACCGCGAAGTAGCGAGGGTTCACTGTAATTATGTAATTTAAAAATGAATGAACACTAAAGAAAGAACGAAAACCCCGAATGGAATCGTTCTACAAAACTGAAAAATCAACAAATACAATTAGATTCATAAACTAATTGAGACAAAACGTACGGCGTAGCAACCCCATCCACACGGGAAGGAAGCTACTCAGACGTAGTAAAAGTAACGTAGTAAAAGGGTGAACAACCTCAAAGAGAGAGAGAGAGAGAGAGAGAGAGAGAGAGAGAGAGAGAGAGAGAGAGACCGTAGTCAAACTCGATCGCGACCCATGAAATTACACCATGGTGGCCTAACTGCCGAGGGCTCCACGGAGATAACGTACACTACACACACAAGCACAAACTCTGAAAAGGAAACTTACTGATTTCTATACTCAAATATACGTATACATAAACACGAAAAATGTTTACATATATATTGAGTAATAGAAAAGTAAGTGATTAAGTAAAGACAAAACAAACAATGGCTGCTAAGCGAGGACAAGGACAGAGATGTCTGTCCATTGTCCGAGCCAAAAGTGAAGTGAAGCAGTTCACCGGTGTGTGAGGGGGTGAGGGGTAGCTAGCTACCACTCCCCTACCCCCCTGCTAACTAGTGCGGGGGTAATACACCCTCGTTAAATTCTGATGGCTCGCCATTTCAGCTACGCCGAAAGGTAAACCCAATGTAAATAGCGTGGTTTGTATTTCGGTTACGGAACAACCAAGTTTTACTGGGATTTCAGTGGAGTAATAAAGTTACTGTAACGTCCACTGGGGTCAGCGTTTGACTATTTTGAATAATGAAGGAAAACCGGCATTTCGTTTTGTTGTAGCTATGGCAAAGGTAGTAGTTGGCAATTCTGGCATTAATTTTGACAAAAACCCAATTCCTATGGATTGTGTGCAGTGCAAATGTTGGTAATGAAAAATTGGTAAATATATGATACTTCAATTTCTAGCCAAATACATGAACCATATATTTTACCTACTCGCTCTCTTGCGTTTTATGCATTTATGACCATGATTATTGGGGCAAATCACCAATTCATTGAGTTTTGAACCCACTTATATAAGGAGAATTACAGGGGATCTCAGTGGGAAACCAGGGTTTTTTTGGGGAGGGGAAATGTAATAAAGGAGTGATTTGCAGCAATAATAATGGTCAGAAATGTAAAATAAGTACAAAATAACCAGTTGGAAAAATATATGGTTCATGTAAGTGGCTGAAAATAGGCCAAAACGTGATTATTCAACACTTTTGAGATTTGCAATAGGGTACAGAATCTAACAAACCCACCTAACCTAACCTTATAGTTCCCAGGTCAAAACCCCTGGCTGGAGAGAGGCCAGCCTCACACCCCCTTCCTAGATCAGAACACTTAGCTGGGGGAGGGGGGGGGAACCCAGGACTCCCCTCCCCAGGTCACAAACCTTCCCAGGTCACAACCGCTAATCATACACCCCCTTCCCAGGTTACAAACTAAAAGTAAATCATAAATCCTGACATTATGAAAAAGTAAATCACAAATAATTCCTTATGATTGACACCGTCTTGTCATCTTTACAGATGCTTTGCAGTAGAAAATGTGCTGGCCTTCCGTAAAAATTAAGTCAGAATTGGACCTTTGAGGCATTCTTTCACCGTTACTCTCTTTTATTTCTCACGAGTAACAATAGCTTTACACTAAACGTAGAGCATTTCCACCATAATCAATTGCCGACAAACAAAATTACAGCTCAGTAAATTTACAGTTTCATCCATTATGGGGAAACTGGAATAAAAATATATTTGTTGCATCAGAAATAGTGTAGTTCCAACGAATTTAACGTTTATTTTGACCGCAAACCATCCAATTTGGAGATTTACTAAGTTGTTCTAGAATGCAGAAAGACCCTACTTCATCCCAACAATTATGGGGGACACCAGGTGGGAACCGGGGTTTTGGGTGGGAGGGGGGGGGGGGGCCGTCAAATGATATTTGCAATAAATGAATACTTATCCTTCCACCACCCCTCCCCCTATACCCCTATCTAGCCCTACCGGGGGGGGGGGGGCCTCCGCCCCCCCCCCCCCTTCGTCCCCCCCTTAAGGCCACAGTGATTTTCAGGGCACTACTGAACCTAATAAACCCACCTAACCTAGCCTAGGGGCTCTGTACCCCTACCTAGGCCTACCGGGGGGGGGGGGGGGGGCTCCGCCCCCCCTGTGACCCCCCCTTAAGGCCACAGTGAATTTTGGGACACTACCGAACCTAATACAACCACCTAACCTAGGGCCCTGTACCCCTACCTAGGCCTACCCCTGCGAGGCCACCCCCCCCCTTACAGCCACTACCTAACACATCCATCAAACCAAATCCAAAGGGATGGTACTGCTGCATACATCGTTATACTATCACCATTATAATATACTCTATAAATTAATGAAGCTTACCTTAAACTGTTGGTTCATCAAGATGTGCTGCTGCTTTGAGGAAAACGTGAAGCCGTTGGGAATGTTCCTTGACATGCAGGCCAATTTTGATTTTGTAAAATTAAATTGTGTCTCTGGCACAAATGCACTAGTTTTTCAATAAATTCATTGTAAGTTACAAAACCGTCAGGACAAGAAAATGGAATTTCAACTTCTTGTGCAACATGAGATGACGCCCTTTCTATGGTCTCCATGTCTAAAAACGAAATGAAATGCCTGGGAAGATATTGTATTGTGGCGCTGTTGTATTGTCGCGCTGTGATTGGCCAAACATGTATGACGTCATAGTGGACAGGCGCTCTGATTGGCCAAACGTGTAAGACTTCATAGTGGACTAGTTTGTCAGCGGATTATAGTGGTTACAGGGCTCATTTAAGCAAATACAAGACACAGTCAACAATAACAACAGACTTAGAAAATATCTGGAAGGAAGACATGAGTAGCGTGAGTTTGATCGTCGATATACAAAGAACTAGGCATTTGCGACAGATAATATTTTACAGAAATACTACAAAAGAGTTGCTTTACTCGGGAAATATATTATTATAATAGATTTCCCATAATGGATGAAACTGTAAATTTTCCTACAGCTCTTCATAGGCAAAACCTCAGGATCAAACTTATCCCTGAAACAACTGAGGGCGAAGCTCACCTACTTTATTCGCAGAGCGGATCCTGACAGTGCACCCGCAGGTCATGATCCAAGAAAAATCGCTTCCTCGCTGAACTTTTTTTAGTACATGGACTTTGATAGACTCCACTCATACACAGGTTGGAAATCCTCTAGAGTCTTCTTTAAACATTATGCGAAGCAAGTGCACGAGCTAAAACACTTTGTGGCAGCGGCAGGTAGTGTTATAAAACCTGTCATCTAGTGCTGCGATGAACAGTGAACTGTTTGGGACTGTAGTTATGGGTGAAAAGGTGTTAACACCTTTCAATGTAATACCTTTTATTAAGGGTCACCCTGATGCCCCTGGGACTGTTCTTTATAAGTATAGAACATTCGTACGCAGTGTTTAAACTCGTCCAACTTCTACAGTGAAATTATCTTAATAATTTTACAAAAATATCGAGTAGCAATGTTTTAATATACTGTATTTCTTTCCTTACAGGTGATAAATATATTTGTATCTTTAGAATGTTGGTTGTACAAGACATGATTCTATTTTAATATGTTTGTTATGTTTATGTTGTCTATACAAATAAATATAAAAAATGTATTTGCATCTTATTCGCCCCAGAAGTAGCTGAATAAGTAGCTTAATTATTTTTTCCTAAAAATAATGTAAAAAACACTTGAATTACTTATAAGTGTGTACATGCTAATGGTAAGCTAATTACATTTGTTCCAACGTATACAAACCTTCTCGTGTCTGTAGTCAGAGTAGACAGTTTCCCTGCAAGGGGCAGGAAGCCCTAAGCTCGTTCCAAGCTTTGTGGATATGACGAATAACGGTAGTGTCACCTAGTTATGTGGTCTGGGTAACCATATAGAAGCTGACTCAAGGTTAAGGCACTTATACAAACCCACAGATATAGTACTTCCAAGTAATTCTCTGGTAAGCTACCATCAGGACGACAAGGCCGAGCCCAAAAAACGGATTTTGAAGCAAAGCGAAAAATCTATTTTTGGGCGAGAGAGCCATGTCGTCCTGATGGACCCGCCCTCCTTTTCTAAGAAAATGGGCATACATATGTAACAAATCCCCACCCGAAACTACTCAATCTGTAGACATCCATGCTTAATTGCAACAAGGAATGGGTTGCCATGCGTGGCCCGGTAATGGTATGGGAAGGGGATCCACCAGGTAACCTTGATGACGGCTCCCCTTCATTTTCGCCACTCTTCCCCCTCAAAGCAAATACTCTATTCGGGGTGAAGATTGCCGTATGTTGTATCAATAAATACGTCCCCTGATATTATGCGATATCCTTAAGAAATATTTTAAGGATACTCGCACCACGAGTTAGAATTCTGGAGACCTATGGTCAATTCTCTAGAAGTATCACTGTAGCTAAATATCCTTTAGGAAGCTGCCTATAGGAACCTTCCATCAGGTCGACATGGCTATCTCACCCAAAAATAGATTTTTCGCTTTGCTTCAAAATCTGTTTTATAGGATCAACTACAACAAGAACGCCTGTAGTAATGAATGGACATGAGGGAAGTAAAATATATTTTGAAATTTGGTATTATTATAGAAATACACAGGACAAACTTTACTACTACGTTTCTGTAAACATTGCCAAAAAAATAAAAACAGACGGTGTCAGATTTATTTGCGATTTACTTTATCATATTGTATGAATTTACTTTTAGTTTGTGACCTGGGACTTACCCCTGGCTATGGGTTGTGACCTGGAGAGGCGGCCTGCATCTAGGGGTTACGACCTGGGAACTACATTAGGAAGTGGGTTTGCTAGTTTTTGTACCGTTTTACAAATCTCAAGTGTTAAATAATCGTGTTTTGTGTCCTGAAAACTGCTAGGTTAGGTTAGGTTCTGTACTCTTTAACAAACCTTAAGTGTGTTAAATAACCCCGTTTTGTCCAGTTTTCATACCCCCAAAATCCCATGTTCCCACCTATGTTCTTCAGGATGGGGGGGGGGGTCCATAAAGTAGAATGGCCTATTTTCAGTAGAAATATAGGTCAAATTTGTTGAAAACATCATTTACAGCATTGTTTTTTTTTTCTCTTAGAAATGTTGTCCCATGTTTATTTATACATTTACCACTTAGGCCAGCTCATCATTACTTTTCACATGAGGCTTGTAGAAATTACTAAAGGCTGCAAAAAAAAAAAAAAAAAAAAAAATCAGGCTACATAGGCTTAAACCTAAGCCCTTACATAAATTCTAGGCCTATTATGAAACCAGGACCTACATATTTCACCTTTGGGATAAGAATGTACCCCAACTTACGAGCCTTTGTATATGAGCGGCCAGTTCCTCATGCGTTGATTAATAATAGACATCAACTAACCTAAAATTTCCCCCCCAACCTAACCTACAAGCCGTGTCCTTACCTCTGCGACCCCTATTACACTGCCGTATTCTAAGTTAGCCATAGGTGGAAGCTATCATACATACACCCCTAACTTATTCTTGCTATCATATAGAATTATCAGTGAACTATCATTAATCTTGACCTTAGTTAACACTTGCCTAAATTTAAAAATTTAAATCACATACACAGTTTTCTCACCATTTTGTGCACCAGTGGAGATGCAGATTTTTAAAGTTTCTTCGATTAAACCTATTTGTATTTACGTTACCAAAGTCAAGGATCCTTAAGAATCTAATAAGATACAGTCACTGTTGCCAGATGGGTTAGTCTAAATATCCCCAAAACTCATGATAAAAAATCCCCAAAACCACCCAAAAATCCCTATTTCAGCAAATAAATTTCCTTCTGATCCTGAAGGCTTCACTAATATAGAAATTACTCACTATACTTTATATGAGTGCAAGCTAACTAATTACACAATATAAAGGTTTACTCATCTTTGTTTCTTCTTCAAAGAAATTTATACAGAATATCCCAATCAGACAACCAAAATCTCCAAATCTAGGGATAAATCCCCAAAACTGGCAACACTGGTTACAGTTTTAGAATCCGTGGAAGAAAAACTCGCCAACGTGAAAGTCCAGTTCAGTTAGCCAAAAAACATTTGTAAGACGTTTTATATAAAGATTCGACATACAAATGAAGAATAAATTTGGTTATTATCAATTATTATTATTATTATTATTATTATTATTATCACATGATAGGCTATAACCCTAGTTGGAAAAGCAAGATGCTATAAGGCCAAGGGCTCCAACAGGGAAAAATAGCCCAGCGAGGAAAGGAAAAAATAAAATAAAGAACCTACAAGAGAAGTAATAAACAATCAAAATAAAAAAAAATATATACTAAGAAGAGTAACAACATTAGATTAGATCTTCCATATATAAAATATAAAAACTTCAAAACAAAACACGAAGAGAGACATGATAGAACAGTGTACCCTGGTATAACCTCAAACAAGAGAGCTCTAATCCAAGACAGTGGAAGGCCATGGTACAGAGGCTATGGCACTACCAAAGACTAGAGAACAATGGCTTGAATTTGTAGTGTCCTTCTCTTAGAAGAACTGCTTACCATAGATAAAAATAATTTCAGTTCTGATAAGGACATATTTTCAAACCGCACAAGGAGAAACATTTCCATTGGCGATTTTGACATAGTTTCCTAAAGAAATATGGGAGATATGTATTTATATGCTTGAACTGTTCAAAGAATATAGAAATATGTATATGCAACGTTCTCATATTCACATAGACTACTTAAGGAAGTTGTTGACAACGTGAAAATTATACTAACAACTGTAGAACGGAAACAAACGAGTTGTCAATCATAAGTTTACATGTTTTTATTGTTTCTTTCTTTGGGTAGTAGTTTGGCCAACGCTCCAGCGACCCATTGAGATACTACCGCTAGAGATTTATTGAATCCTTTGACTGGCCAGACAGAACTACATTGTATTCTTCTCTCTGGTTAGGGTTCATTTTCCTTTTGCCTACACATACACCGAATAGTCTGGCCTATTCTTTACATATTCTCCTCTGTCCTCATACACCTGACAACACTGAGATTACCAAACAATTCTTCTTCACCCAAAAGGGGTTAACTACTGCACTGTAATTGTTCAGTGGCCATTTTCCTCTCGGTAAGGGTAGAAGAGACTCTTTAGCTTTGGTTAGCAGCTCTTCTAGGAGGACACTCCAAAATCAAACAATTGCTCTCTAGTCTTGGGTAGTGCCATAGCCTCTGTATGATGGTCTTCCGCTGTCTTGGGTTAGAGGTCTCTTGCTTGAGCATACACTCAAGCACACTATTTCATCTTATTTTTCTATCTCTTGTATAGTTGAAGTTTTCATAGTTTAGATACGAAATATTTATTGTAATGTTACTGTTCTTAAAATATTTTATTTTTCTTTGTTTCATTTCCTCACTGGGTTATTTTCCCTGTTAAAACCTCTTGGCTTATAGCATACTGCTTTTCCAACTAGGGTTGTAGCTTAGCAAGTAATAATAATAATAATAATAATAAAAGAGGTTGCACGGGAACACACACACACACAAACACACACACACACACACACACATATATATATATATATATATATATATATATATATATATATATATATATATATATATATATATATATATATATATATATGTCATTGTTCTCCAATAAATATAGTTTTCTCTTAGTATCTACCATAAAGAAAACGTGAAAAACGTCCCGATAACTTTAGCAGTAACTACACTATTTTTAACTTTACACATACACCGAATAGTCTGGCCTATTCTTTACATATTCTCCTCTGTCCTCATACACCTGACAACACTGAGATTACCAAACAATTCTTCTTCACCCAAGGGGTTAACTACTGCACTGTAATTGTTCAGTGGCCACTTTCCTCTCGGTAAGGGTAGAAGAGACTCTTTAGCTTTGGTTAGCAGCTCTTCTAGGAGGACACTCCAAAATCAAACCATTGTTCTCTAATCTTGGGTAGTGCCATAGCCTCTGTATGATGGTCTTCTGCTGTCTTGGATTAGAGGTCTCTTGCTTGAGCATACACTCAAGCACACTATTTCATCTTATTTTTCTATCTCTTGTATAGTTAAAGTTTTCATAGTTTAGATACGAAATATTTATTGTAATGTTACTGTTCTTAAAATATTTTATTTTTCCTTGTTTCATTTCCTCACTGGGTTATTTTCCCTGTTAGAACCTCTTGGCTTATAGCATACTGCTTTTCCAACTAGGGTTGTAGCTTAGCAAGTAATAATAATAATAATAATAATAATAATAATAATAATAATAATAATAATAATAATAATAATAATAATAATAATAATAATAGAGGTTGCACGGGAATATATATATATATATATATATATATATATATATATATATATATATATTATATATATGTGGAGAATTTTTTAATGGTTGTGTTCTGAGTGGGAACTTAGTCCGGGAAAGTCTCCTTATAACAGTTACATAAAGTTCAACAGGGGAGGATATGAGCACTTACTCTCGGGGCACAAACACCCTGCTAATACTTTACTGTCACAATTCACTAACCATCACTCACATACAAAAGGGAAATTTTACTGTCCAGAGGCCGAAGCACTCCACACGTAGAAATCTCAATAATTTATGGCCTACTCTAGCTTTGTCAGGTCTATAGCTACCCCTTAAACATTCTCTCCTACATCTAGTTTTCTTTAACGAAACATAGGGAAGACTAACCTAAAATTGTTGACAGTGGCGCACGCCATGCTCGTGACGTCACAGCGTAGATACGCACGTTAGAGGGCCTTAGTGTAACCACGGCGTATGTTGGTTCTTTCCTTAAACTACATGGGTCGAGATTAAATTCCTAAACTGCACATTTTAAATAAATTCCAATACTGCTGAATTAATGCATCTTATATTTCTCAATACCAATTAAGGTTTGTTAATTTTAAGATGTATGCCCATTGCACCAGTCCATTGCTAATTAATCATTTTAAATATTAATTTTTAGCAAGCCAGAATAGGTAGGATTATTGTATATATAACCTCCCTCAGAGCAGCAAGATTTATCTGAGTATTTAGTACAAAATCCTGCCTCCTCTGCACTCCCTGCAACAATATATTGCCCTGTCCTTAAGTCCCGATATGGCACCCCCAATGGATTACCATGCGCATCAAGCTCTTCACCTGTCTGGAAAGGTGAAGCCAGGTGATCTCTTCGACCGTAGTGTCGGCCACATTCTACGAGAAGCTGCCCTGGCTTGCTGACCTGCCTGGTCATTGAACCCATGTAGTTCTGGCTCACCCCCATCCCATCCCACTCGCCCAAACGCGACTCACAAAGGGTTGCTGCCGGTCGGAGAGATTCAGAAGAAGAGGACCCTGATGTACCTAGTTACAGCTACAGTGAGAATTCTTGGGGTGAGCCAGGCAAGAGATTAGTGCAACAACCAGGTCAACAGCTATCACGGGCATAGGACTATCTTTAAAGGAGTGCAGGTACTACATCAATGGCCATTTAGTTTTCCCCCATTTTTTATTAGCTTAGACTAATTTTAACTTTATAGGGAACCTGGCTAATTACAATATTCGGACTGTGTGCGGTGGGATTGTGTGTAAATATTTTTCCATTATTATTTCTTGCTTGGAGACTAGCATAGTCTCGGGGTCACGTGGGCCACGTGCCAGACCCCATTTGATTTTTGATTGTTGAAGACCACGTGTCTAACCCATCATTTTCATTATTTTAATTGCATCTCTTTTGATACCATTTTTTGTGTTGTTAAGATGTCTGTTTTGTTTCAATGTCAACTTGTGAATAAATCAATATTAGGTTAATTAAACCTCCTTAGTATTTTTGCTCCCTCATTTATTTTAATGTGTGAAATGAATAGTTGATCACGGGACAAAATACCCAATATTTAAAGAGTAAGTCTATAGGTGGTAACAGCGAGGTACTTTGCATTAATATATTTGCTTCGAAGGTAAAGATCATTATCTTTAAACTTTTTAACTACTTTACATCACTGCTCCCATTTTGGATTTTGTCTTCCTTACATTAACGTAAAATAACTGTCCAGCATCTCATTGGGGTAGCTGGGACGGAGCCGGAACAGAGCCTGAGAATGAGATGACTATAGACCTGACAAAGCTAGAGTAGGCCATAAATTATTGAGATTTCTACGTGTGGAGTGCTTCGGCCTCTGGACAGTAAAATTTCCCTTTTGTATGTGAGTGATGGTTAGTGAATTGTGACAGTAAAGTATTAGCAGGGTGTTTGTGCCCCGAGAGTAAGTGCTCATATCCTCCCCTGTTGAACTTTATGTAACTGTTATAAGGAGACTTTCCCGGACTAAGTTCCCACTCAGAACACAACCATTAAAAAATTCTCCACACGAGTGGTCCTTCGAACCGGATCTTTTACCTTTGACTTATGAAGCATTAACGTAATTAATCAGCTTGATTAAGCATATAGTAACTCGCTATATCACTTACCCACACGCACACAGCCAGTTTGTCGAATGTGTAATGCCCAGACTTTAATTGGGAAGAGAAATTTGTAATCATCATGATCTTTTTGTATCGACCACGTGTTTAAGGAAAGAACTACGTAACCAGGTTAATTTGTTGCTTGAATGTTCTCTACAGAAAGACTAGAATTTGTCGTAGGAACTTCGCTTTATCTCGGATCCGTTCACCCACGTGTGGCGGAATCCACTTATACCAGAAAGTTCTAAGCTACTTGAACTAAGGTTTTTTGTTGTTCAGACGCCCGTGTTTACTGCTCAGCTAGAGCGCCGGTGTACTCGTCCTGTCAACTAATTTTGCTAGCTAAGCATCTAATTTGTAACATTTTGTACCTTGGTCTACCTTCCTTTGTGTCGTTTACCTTCCCTAACCAACCTTAACCTTTCTAACTAACGTTCCCGTATACCTAGCACGTGTCCTTGTCCTAAAGAGCGAATTGGCGTAACATAATTTTAAGTCTTCTTACGAGTACCGTAGAAACTTAACACCAAGTCCGTTTCATTCCACGTGTTTGTTCCGAGATGGCGGATCTTGTTTACAACCCAAACTAAGGGTACATAATTGTTTGCTAACGTAAGTAAATTACTGCGTGTAGTACCATTTAATTTCCTTTAGCGAGGAAAGATTATTTGTGTCTTTTATCGACGATATTTTTGTTTTACCTCCGCGTGAGGGAAATTTCATTTTGTTTAGCCTCCACGTGAGTGCACTTTAAAGTCGTTGCCTTGTGCGCCTATCTACATTTTGAATAGATCAGTGGTCGCCTTAGTGTGCCCGTAATTGTGAAATCGTCACAACAGTGTCAGCCTCGACCTGTTATTTTCACCTTTAACTTACCTTTTTTGCATTCATAAGCCCATGTGCTTTCTAATATGTTCTGCTTTAAAGTAAATTAATTAGTCATTATCGCCACGTGCGTATATAATTCATTTTAGCAAAGTCTTTCACGTCACGTGACCGAGCATCGTCTGCTTTGTTAGGCCCCAGTCACTGAATTTTAAAGTAATTTCATGATTTACCTTTGTGTTGTCATTTAACCCTTTTTTCTCATCATGAGTAAATTTAAATGTTCAATTACCATGCTATTAAATTTGTAAAGTTTCATTTTCATGATCTTTTGAAATTCAGTTACCCTTTGTTTGCTTTTACGAATCCGTTCATCAAATGTGGTCATTCCAAGATGGCGGACTTCATGTTTAACGTAAACAACCCTTCACCGCCTAAGGCGGAATCGCTCAGCCCAGAGGAGATTAACGCTAGGCTTAAGGAACAGGAGTTGACATTCACCTTTGTTTGTGAGGACGCAGACCTAGCACTTCATGCTCTCGCTTCAGTAGATTTTCCCAGCATGGGTTCAGAAGCCGTAAGTCATTTTAAAACCCTTGTTGGTAAAGTAAGAGATGAACTTTGTAATTACAAGAATTTTTGGAGACGTCATTACGACCATCCCATAGTTAAATTAAATTATCCCGTACTTGCTGCCTGTTCAAGTAAAATTGAAATTGCTTTTAATAGCCTCATGGCTCATCCCAATTTAACTATTAAAGCTAATCAGTCTAATTCTTTTTCAAAGGCGACACCTTCAGTGACACGTCCTGTTATAAATGTTATTAACGATCCCCTAGTTGATCCTTTTAATGTCTTGGCAGTAAAGCACAATGTTCATAATTTTGTATCAACTCCCCAATCGTCACATTCCAATACTATGTTGCCCACACGGCACACAATTAGTAATTTTGTATCATTCCCACGTGCTCCGTCCTCATCTCCGAACCTTAAGCCACCAGCGTTTGATCGCTCTCAACCCCCTTTGTCTTTGCCGCCGGTGACAGTCCGTCCCGGAGGAAATACCAATCACAGTCTTGTCATGGACCCCCCAAGTGGTAGCGCAAATACCACTCAACTTAACCGTGTGCGTGATGGCCAGCAGAGGCCTGTACCGGTAAATTCAATAACTAAAACCGTACCATCCCATGGACCAGTGCTCGCTTTGCCTGACTGTCCTATTCTTAAGCCCGTAACTTCCGCTCCAATCCGTGTTGACGCTAATACATCCACGTCAAAATCTGAAACCCGCTCTCAGAACGAGCCGCGTGAACGCAACCTTAGGACTTTAGCAGTCAGAAAGGAACCTTTTGCGCTGACGGCGGATTTAGCGAAGGTCACACATGTAGACCTAGCACCGGAGATTAGAGCCTGTTTACGATTCACCTTGCTTAAGGATAACGGTACATTAAACGTTATTCATTATTTTTATTCAGTCATATATGACGTCACATTAAACCTTTATTATTTTTGCCAAGTCGTACAGCAGCATTTTTTCAGCCAATCCCTTGCTTTAACTTCAAAGCGTGAATTTAATTTTTGCCTTGACAGCTTGTCATGTTGCTATAATCCCCCTGACATCCTTCAGCTCGTGCTGAATATAACTTTTCCTTTAATTGCTCCCCTTGCAAACGTTTCTGTTAAAGACGACATCCAAGACCCAAGCTGTCATAAATACGATGTCCCCATAGACCTAGTTCGTCTCGATTTATCATTCAGGCTAGTGTCAACCAAATTTTCACCTTTAAACGCCGAGAAGGAAGTAACTTTTCTCCTTTTGTCAGGCGATGAATACAAAGTTTTCATTACGCCAGTAATTTTCTTTGTAAAATCATTTCATGTAAAACGTTGGGTGTCAGACCGGGATTGGGACTCACCCCCATAATTTTTAATTTGTCATTTGGCCTAACTTGTTGCTGAAATCGACCGTAATTGGCTTACGTTTTGTTTGCTCTATCCGTACCCCTAGGGTGGGAAGAATTGAGTACTTTTAATCGTTCTGTTATTATTGCATCGTACGTTTAAAGTTAAAACTGATCATATGCTTAACTTAACGCTTCCGTGAAGCATTGCCTGCGTGGTTCAATACTCCCCAAATTCACGTGAAAGCATAACTTTTGACTCGATTGATTTCAGTTAACGTTAACAGCGTTTTGTTAACTTTAAACGGACGTTGATTTGAAGAACAACTTCACTCATCATTCAGCCAGTAACCTTATCTCGCTCATACTAACAAGTAGTTGAATCACATTTGCCAGAACTAACCCCTCTCCCTTTTTTCTCCCCTTTATCCCCAGGGTGTGAAGAATTTTCTTCACTCTTCTTCTTTCAATCGTATTTTTAGCTCTCTTCTACTAATACTATAGCTACCCCTTAAACATTCTCTCCTACATCTAGTTTTCTTTAACGAAACATAGGGAGGACTAACCTAAAATTGTTGACAGTGGCGCACGCCATGCTCGTGACGTCACAGCGTAGATACGCACGTTAGAGGGCCTTAGTGTAACCACGGCGTATGTTGGTTCTTTCCTTAAACTACATGGGTCGAGATTAAATTCCTAAACTGCACATTTTAAATAAATTCCAATACTGCTGAATTAATGCATCTTATATTTCTCAATACCAATTAAGGTTTGTTAATTTTAAGATGTATGCCCATTGCACCAGTCCATTGCTAATTAATCATTTTAAATATTAATTTTTAGCAAGCCAGAATAGGTAGGATTATTGTATATATAACCTCCCTCAGAGCAGCAAGATTTATCTGAGTATTTAGTACAAAATCCTGCCTCCTCTGCACTCCCTGCAACAATATATTGCCCTGTCCTTAAGTCCCGATATGGCACCCCCAATGGATTACCATGCGCATCAAGCTCTTCACCTGTCTGGAAAGGTGAAGCCAGGTGATCTCTTCGACCGTAGTGTCGGCCACATTCTACGAGAAGCTGCCCTGGCTTGCTGACCTGCCTGGTCATTGAACCCATGTAGTTCTGGCTCACCCCCATCCCATCCCACTCGCCCAAACGCGACTCACAAAGGGTTGCTGCCGGTCGGAGAGATTCAGAAGAAGAGGACCCTGATGTACCTAGTTACAGCTACAGTGAGAATTCTTGGGGTGAGCCAGGCAAGAGATTAGTGCAACAACCAGGTCAACAGCTATCACGGGCATAGGACTATCTTTAAAGGAGTGCAGGTACTACATCAATGGCCATTTAGTTTTCCCCCATTTTTTATTAGCTTAGACTAATTTTAACTTTATAGGGAACCTGGCTAATTACAATATTCGGACTGTGTGCGGTGGGATTGTGTGTAAATATTTTTCCATTATTATTTCTTGCTTGGAGACTAGCATAGTCTCGGGGTCACGTGGGCCACGTGCCAGACCCCATTTGATTTTTGATTGTTGAAGACCACGTGTCTAACCCATCATTTTCATTATTTTAATTGCATCTCTTTTGATACCATTTTTTGTGTTGTTAAGATGTCTGTTTTGTTTTAATGTCAACTTGTGAATAAATCAATATTAGGTTAATTAAACCTCCTTAGTATTTTTGCTCCCTCATTTATTTTAATGTGTGAAATGAATAGTTGATCACGGGACAAAATACCCAATATTTAAAGAGTAAGTCTATAGGTGGTAACAGCGAGGTACTTTGCATTAATATATTTGCTTCGAAGGTAAAGATCCTTATCTTTAAACTTTTTAACTACTTTACATCACTGCTCCCATTTTGGATTTTGTCTTCCTTACATTAACGTAAAATAACTGTCCAGCATCTCATTGGGGTAGCTGGGACGGAGCCGGAACAGAGCCTGAGAATGAGATGACTATAGACCTGACAAAGCTAGAGTAGGCCATAAATTATTGAGATTTCTACGTGTGGAGTGCTTCGGCCTCTGGACAGTAAAATTTCCCTTTTGTATGTGAGTGATGGTTAGTGAATTGTGACAGTAAAGTATTAGCAGGGTGTTTGTGCCCCGAGAGTAAGTGCTCATATCCTCCCCTGTTGAACTTTATGTAACTGTTATAAGGAGACTTTCCCGGACTAAGTTCCCACTCAGAACACAACCATTAAAAAATTCTCCACAATATATATATATATATATATATATATATATATATATATATATATATATATATATATATATATATATATATATATATATATATATATATATATATATATATATATATATATATATGTATATATATATATATATATATATATATATATATATATATATATATATATATATATATATATATATATATATATATATATATATATATATATATCTTTGTTATTGTTCTCCAATAAATATAGTTTTCTCTTAATTTCTACCATAAAGAAAACGTGAAAAACGTCCAGATATCTTTAGCAGTAACTACACCATTTTTAACTTTACACTTTGTCTAGCAAGGTGTAATTAATAAATCGAAACCGATTTTATCTTCTAAGGGCATGTTCATTTTCTTAATCGGTAAATTGATCACAATAATACATGATAAAATTTTCAATACAAGCATGGGATTCTGACTTTCAAATTTTCACAATAACGTGGATGTTTATTTTTAATTATTTGGCTTGCAAAACGCAGATAACTTGGGCTACAAATTATAAAAGAATAAATAAAATAATTAAAAAGAGAAACAATTAATAAAGAAGTAAAAATGTACTTTCATACAAACCTTTTACATAGATCTACTCAACTGAAACTTTTGAAGATTTGTTTTCTCCCACCCTATTCATCATACCTACTTTTATTTACTCTTTGCAAATTTTATTTGAGCTACTCCTCTCCTCTGCTTCAGTTTTCCAATGTCATTGATCGCTCTTCGATGCTAGTGACGTCACAACAGGAGTGTGTGTGTGTGTGTGTGTGTGTGTGTTTTTATGTATGCATATATGTATGTATTGTAAGGACAGCGAGACTGGCTATCACCAACAACAACTGATTCAAACAGGTGCGAGAATATAATAAAAGGTGCGGACGGAAATGTAGCCTGCGCTCTGGTGCCAATCTGGCTTGAACCAACCGCCACAATATGTGTGTGTTTTCACACGTACAAATAGCCTACTTGAAATACAAGTCAATAGAAATATGTAGCGAAATGATAAATACATAAAATTGTAGCTCTTAGGGAGCGGAATAAATATATATAGTTAGCCACAGTGTGGCGAAAGGAGAATTTAAATGAAATGGAGAATTCGATGAGAAAGCTGGACGATGGAGGGAGCAATGTTCTTACAGTATATACAGTATATATATATATATATATATATATATATATATATATATAACCATTTTCCATACCAGAGAGTGGTTCTAGAACCCAAAAACAACATGCTGAATATTTTCATTGTCATATTTGTACCTTTAGGGTTGAATGATGGAAAACCTAATGTGCAATAACAGTTCCACATTGTTAGTCGCTTAACCAAAATAAGTAAAAGGCTCATCCGCAGCTCGTTAAAAAACATCAGAAGTACTGCATATTTCAGCCCCATTTTAGTACTTCCTGGATATAAAGATTCTTCCTTTCTAATATATCACTCACTTCATCTATCCACAGAGAGAGAGAGAGAGAGAGAGAGAGAGAGAGAGAGAGAGAGAGAGAGAGAGAGAGAGAGAGAGAGAGAGAGAGAGATTTTATGTCAGTCTCACCTCTACCAACATAGTATTATACGTCGCATCTTGATCCTTTTGGGCAATTGGTATTGCATTGCACAACACAAAGTTGACGGCTGAGTTTTTACCATAAAGGCCGATTAGCACGCCCCGTTTTCTTTCCGACAGGCTGGCCAGTGGCTAACTGCCGTCGAAATGTACATTCACACGAGGCGTTCCGTATCCGTTCACCCGCGAGCAGTTTTCATTGTTTAATTAGACTCTGTCACTTGAGGATCGAGTAAATTACGATCTTTTTGACACAATAAGATGTTAGTTGATAATGGCGTTGATATAATAAGGTATGCAACTTCATTATACTTTATGCACCATGCCAAGAATATTAAAATTATGATAAACTCACCTGTTTTATTTAATGCCTCTTCAGTCATTTTCCATATCTTTTCTTTATCTAAATTACTTCTATACATCTTGTTTGCTATGTCAAACATCTCCTCATACCCTTAAAAAAGTTCAATTAACACGAAATATCATCAACCCGTTGGTTGGGACGGGTGGCTAACGGCCGTCAAACCGACCAAGGTTTCTTGGAAAGAATTTAAGCCGAGCTGACTCGGACGGCTGACGACTGAGGGCCACCAGCAGCCTGACAGGTCGTGTGAACAGTTGCCTTTGAATGCACGTAAGAAAGCTAGACGCCGCTTATCCGACGGTCAGTCTGTCGGAAAGAAAACGGGTCGTGTGAACAGTTGCATTTGAATACACGTAAGAGAGCTAGACGCCCCTTAACCGACGGTCAGTCTGTCGGAAAGAAAACGGGTCGTGTGAATCGTCCTTAAGGAGTCTGTGATGTAGAAATTTCTTGGAAGTTTTCCAGAATTGACTGAATACTTACATTCTTTTATTCTTGTTCATTTTTTAACAGCTAAGCGTCACTATGACAATTATATCTTTTATTACCATTTCTGTAATATTAGTGCGAATATATTTTATGTATAGATATTCTATGATAATTGGTTTAAGTGTCTTAATTATCCTCCATGAAAATATTGACAATTCTTAAAGATTTGCAATATTTTCGTTGTCATAATACACTATCTTATTTTCATTATCGACCGATTGAATATTTCCTTAATTTTGTATTCATTCAATCAACCAACTGGAAGTTACACGCTCTTCGCCTTACACCGTCTGCCGTTTCCAAGTTATCTTAGACCAGAACTGATGGATTATACAGTATATATATATATATATATATATATATATATATATGTATATATATATATATATATATATATATATATATATATATATATACATATATATATATACATATATATATATATATATATATATATATATATATATATATACTGTATATATATATATATATATATATATAAATATATATATATATATATATATATATATATATATATATATATATATATATATATATATATATATATATACAGTATATATATATGATATAGATATGTATATATAAATGAATAAATACATACTGTGTATATATATATATATATATATATATATATATATATATATATATATATATACATATATACATATATATATATATACATATATATATATATATATATATATATATATATATATATATATATATATATATATATATATATAATATTGTCTGGAAGGGATTAGTAAAACCATTTGATTTCACTAGTAGTGTAAAATATCTGTCAGGAACAGTTTGGTTTTATTTACGAACATAAAAATATCAATAGAAATTTTTTGTCAATGCCCTTCGGTTAAGTGAAAAATAAGGTGGGCGAGTGTGAGCTATCAATTTCGAGATTCACGAGAAAATGAAGACTACTAAGCTATAGACCTTGGAGGACTACGTTGATATGTGAAAATCGCACAGGGACTTGTATTTAACTATTCTTTTATGTTAATTTATAATTATAATGATAGGATAGTACTATAGCAACAAAAGACACATAAAAAACCCACTATCTGAATATTGATAGACACTAACAATTCATAATCGCATAGGCGACAAAAATGAAAATTAATTCAACAATGGTTCTCTTATTCAAGAACACTAAAAGTCAAGTAGAGAAGCTTAAAAGACTTTAGATATATTCTGTGCTTCAAAGCAACGACCATCTTCTACGTCACTAATGAATATAAATTCTAACAAACGCAAAAAGATAATTTTCAAGCAAATGCATGCGAACATTTCATTCTTGTGTAATTTCATTATAAATTTACCTTTAGCGCAATGCAGAATTTTATGGCGTTTGGAGTTATTATTATTATTATTATTATTATTATTATTATTATTATTATTATTATTATTAAATGCTAAGTTACAACCCTAGTTGGAAAAGCAGGATGCTATAAGCCCAGAGGCCCCAACAGGGAAAATAGCCCAGTGAGGAAAGGAAATAAGGAAAAATAAAATATTTTAAAAATAGTAGCAACATCAAAATAAATATTTCCTATATAAACTATAAAAACTTTAACAAAACAAGAGAAAGAGAAACTAGATAGAACAGTGTGCCCGAGTGTACCCTCAAGCAAAAGAACTCTAACTCAAGACAGTGGAAGACTGAGGAAGGAGCCGTAGACCTCTAAAATTAGTAGTAAAAATGATAATGTCATTAAATAATCTACACTATATGATTTTATTGCCACATGTATAATAATGATAATAATAATAATAACTAGACTGCAACTGGCTAAAGCCAGTGGCGGAGGATTCCCCTACAAAATAGGTGTGGAAATGCTTTTGTCAATCAGTAAAAGATATTGTGTAATGGTTTATTGGCCTAATGACCCCTTGACTAAATTTTGAGTCATGTTAACAAACTATTCTAAAGCAATTTATCTGTATAATAGCAGGTATATGGAGGTAAAACATAGGTAAAAATTACATATATAGAGAAATTGACCTTTGAACTTGAAGACAATGGCCACTTACAAGGTCATGTGAAGGTCACGGGTTAAATTTGACCCCATATCCTAAAAGAACATGTGCCAATGGGAGGGGGGGGGGGGTCAACAAAACATCACCTTTAGCCTACGTTAATATTTCTCCATGAAATAGCCAAATGACCTTGAAAATGAGGGTCAAGGTCAAATTTGACATTTGATTTGGAGGTTTTATGCATATGTTTGGGGTAGTTTACTATAGCATGCTATGACCAAAAACCAGTATTTCATGGAGAAATTGCCAAAGTCACGATTTCTGCAATGTCAAGAATAGTTAAAAATCTATATTAAAAAAAGTAATTCAGCAGTCACTACAAAAGTTAAGCTAACCTTCGATAAATATATAGGGCATCATATGCCACTAAGATCAGGGCTCTGGGCCTTCCGGTTTTTGAGATCTCGGAAACAAACCTGTTTTGACCCGGTTTGGCCATTAGCGACCTTGACCTTGACCTACTTGCATAAAAGTAGGGCAATATCTGGGGATATACCTCTGTATCATTGTCCATAAGGCCCATAGTATACGGCTTATACTTTAGGCCCAATGGCAATTTCAAATTTTACAAATTTTGCCTTTAAAAGCCCTGTGACCTTGAAAAGTAGGTCAAGGTCACTTAAACTGGGTCTACGGCATATTCTTACTATAGGCTACCTATGATAATTATTTCAGATTTCTTGCGAAAAAAAAACGCGCGGAAAGAATAATAATACTACTACAAAAAAACAATAGTATTCCCCTATGGGGAAACCTAATAATAGTAATAATAATAATAATAATAATAATAATAATAATAATTTGACAAATATAACAATAATAATAATAATATGACAAATATAATAATAATAATATGACAAATATAACAATAATAATAATAATAATATGACATATATAATAATAATAATAATAATAATAATAATAATAATAACACCAGCAACAAAAACAACCATAATAATAATGATAATGAAGTTATAAATGACGGGTTTCATCACACCTCATCTGTAAAATATCGAGAATATAAATGTAAATTTCAAATATTCCCCCCCCCCTCTCTCTCTCTCTCTCTCTCTCTCTCTCTCTCTCTCTCTCTCTCTCTCTCTCTCTCTCTCTCTCTCTCTCTAGACATTACGTAACAAATATAATATGGTTAATATAAATTACATTTCCTCATCTATGTGACCAGACGACTCTCCGCGAGAGTGAGTTGCGAGAAAGGAAAAGTAAAATGATACACTTCATTAACTTCGCTATGTAATGATACATTCATCAAAGGCATTACACACCAACCTACTAATCAGAGGATTACGATTAACTCCTCGGGCGGTCATGCGCGCCCTGTAAATCACTCCCTCTGGAATAAAAGGAGTCGTGCTCTGGCACTCTTGCTTTCTAGATTGAAAGGTTCCAGGGCATAGATGACATGACTCAAATCTCATTAAGGGCTTCCCAAGACTTGAGTCATGAATTCACTTCGTTGATATGAAATTAATTTCGATATAGAATGTAACTTGATGAAAAAAAAATCTTTGGAACTATTTACAGGGTACTAAGCATACAACTCTTTCGTTGCAATGACAGTTCAAAATGTGTAGCTAGTGATTATAATCTGACTAATTTTTCTAGGGAGGATTAAATAACTCTTAATTGGTGCTAAAGGATTGAAATAGGCAAGTAATTCACATCCTATAAAATTTAGTGTCTTGGTACAAGACAAAATAAATACACAGAGTTATACACATGCATGTAGATTCTTTAACAACAATATGTCGTTTATTTAAACAGGTAGTGGCTACATAAACGTTATAATGTTTATTACCACATTCATTCTTTACATTAAGAATCGTGGATGAACACTTAGTGCTCAACAATCCTTTTACACATCCCTACCTAAGCTTCCGCAAGTAGTATAATTCTCTTCTTATCTTTTACACATAACCTTCTTCTTTACTTACATTAGTCTATTCTTTCATTCACCATTCTTTTATTCTACCATCGTCAGTAATACTTAATTTTATATGAATTAGCAACCTCCATTCGTCCACTATACAAATATCCAAATTATCACTAACGGCTTCATCTTCCTTATTTCCATTTACCTTCATAACGTTACTCTCAACTTATTCATTTTACTAATACACACACACATCTATCTATCTATCTATCTATCTATCTATCTATCTATCTATATATATATATATATATATATATATATATATATATATATATATATATATATATATATATATATGTATGTACAGTATATATTATGTGTGTATGTTATACTGTATGCATATATACCTATACTCATTTTTTCCAGAGAGGGATAATTAATTTTTAGTTACTATGAAGAAGTGAAACAAATCGAACAATATCCCTTTTTATTACAAGAACCAAAGTAAGACGTCTTACAACCAGCTCCAACATCTTGAAATAATGGCACCAAACAAACAAAAATAAGGTTAGAAACCGAATTCTTAAAGAATAAATTGAAAGAACATAGCTCATTAAACACACCAGGAAGCTGAGGTAACGCCTCTTCACCACAGCACCATAAAATCAGTGACGGGCTCCACCTGTCCCAACCACCAACTCAGCATTAAACAGCAAGAAGAACGGTAACTAAGGCAGCCCAACAACACTCTAACAGATATAACGACATCGGCCGATAGAAAGAGTCTTATTTTAAACTCCTGAGACGCACATCAGTGAAAGTTGTGGTTCTAGATACTACGACAAAACCCCAGAAGCTGGGACAGATGGTTTTTGCTTCGGTAGTTGATTTACATATGCATGCGGTTGCCTGAACGATAACACTGCATGCTGGAGGCCCACTGGGCTAAATTTCTCCCTTTCGGGAGAGGCTGATGAAAGAGATTCCGATCGAACTGTTTAAGATTCCGGTCAGTACGCCGCTGCTTTCACCAGAATACAGAAAGAAGATACCGGATAGTAGTGGATGAAATGGTATTCAATAATTTTCACTACCATCATTATTAGGGTTGTTACATCTGTTACTACTAGTGTTGCATTGATATACTACTGCTAGAGAGTTATGGGGTCCTTTGACTGGCCAGACAGTACTTCATTGGATCCTCCTCTCTAGTTACGGTTCACTTATTCTTTGCCTACATATACACCGAAGAGCCTAGCCTATTCTTTACAGATTCTCCCCTATCCTCATACACCTGACAACACTGAGATTACCAAACAATTCTTCTTCACCCAAGGCGTTAACTACTGCACTGTAATTTTTCAGTTGCTACTTTCCTCTTGGTAAGGGTAGAAGAGACTCTTTAGCTATGGTACGCCGCTCTTCTAAAGGACACTCCAAAATCAAACCATTGTTCTCTAGTCTTGGGTAGTGCCATAGCCTCTGTACCATGGTCTTCCACTGTCTTGGTTTAGAGTTCTCTTGCTTGAGGGTACACTAGGGCCCATTATTCTATCTAATTTCTCTTCTTGTTTTGCTAAAGTTTTTAAAGTTTATATAGGAAATGTTTATTATAATCTTGTTACTGTTCTTAAAATATTTCATTTTTCCTTGTTTCCTTTCCTCACTGGGCTATTTTACCTGTTGGGGCCCCCGTGCTTATAGCATCCTGCTTTTCCAACTAGAGTTGAAGGTTAGCAGGTAATAATAATAATAATAATAATAATAATAATAATAATAATAATAATAATAATAATAATAATAATAATAATAATAGTAATCAAAAGAAAAAGTAAATGAATATGAAAATAATTAAATGTTTTACAGCTGAAATGCCAATAACTATGTTGAGAAAATATAATGTATATATGTACAGATAAACTTACATATATCATATATGTACTGTATGTGTGTAGAAATAAAAATTGCACACATAAGTGTCGAATACAATAAAATTTATGTCTAAATAATTTTTAGAGCAGGAAATGCACAAGGAAGGATGTTGTTGGGAGAAGTGTTCATTAGTCACCGAACGCGTAGAATAGATGACAAGCAGACATAAAGTATGCAAAATTAGTAAGGATTGATGCATACTTGGAAAAAAAAAATTCTGGAAGTGACTTTTGGATGTAAACAGAGAAATCAAAATCGGAATGGTTCTAGGAAATTATGTAAATGAGTAAAACACCGATTAATTTTTTGTTATACAGCAACCTAGAGACTAAGCAAAGGCCCAGGTGAGCATCATTGCACTATAGTCCATTTCTTTTAGCGGTGCATATTTGCACCGACTCACGGCGGTGCCCTTTTAGCTCGGAAAAGTTTCCTGATCGCTGATTGGTTAGAATTATCTTGTTCAACCAATCAGCGATCTGGAAACTTTGCCGAGCTAAAAGGGCACCGCTGCGAGTCGGTGCAAATATGCATCGCTAAAAGAAATGGACTATAGGACTTGAAAGTAAGGAATAGTTAAGCTTATAATATAGGAACTTATCGGTTTAGAGCCATGAGAGTTTAGACAAAGAAGAGGGTGTGTTGATGAAATGTTTTTCTAAAATAATTGAATGAGAGAATGCTTAGGATGTTATCCTTTATGAGATTAGAAGTTTTAATGAAGGAAGTGAACTGTGGGCTGTGCAAGAATAATAAATGAAAGATTGATTGTTGAGTGTAACAGTGGATTTTAGACAAGAATGCGTTTTGCATCCTCATGACCCCTTAATATTTTATTTTTTTTTCAAGAAGAGAAGGAAAAATAGAAGGGGAAGAAAATAAAAAGGAGCCATGAATCAGGTCTGAAGGTGATAATGAGAATTGATTTACAGATATGACGAAGATGTATTATGAAGGATTATACAAGTGAATACTATAGAAGAATCAGCATGACTTAAAATTGTTTTACATTAGGTGAGACTGGTAGTTTAGGAAGGAAGAGCGGATGAAAATTCAGAAAATTAATAGATATTGGAATGTGAAGTTATACATACATACAGGCATACATAAACACACACACACATATACATATATGTGTATATATATACATATATATATATATATATATATATATATATATATATATATATATATATATATATATATATATATATATATATCCTCCTACACCCATTGGCGCAAAGGGCTTCGGTTAGATTTCACCAGTCGTCTCTATATTGGGTTTTAAAATCAATACTTCTCCATTCATCTTCTACTTCACATTCCATAGTCCTCAGAAATGTAGGCCTGGGTCGTCCAACTCTTCTAGTGTCTTGTGGAGCCCAGTTGAAAGTTTGGTGAACTAATCTCTCTTGGGGAGTGCGTAGAGCATGTCCAAGCCATCTCTATCTACCCCTCACCATAATCTCATCCACATAAAGCACTTGGGTAATCTCTCTTATAGTTTCATTTCTAATCCTGTCCTGCCATTTAACTCGCAATATTCTTCTGAAGGCTTTGTTTTTAAATCTACAAAATCTGTTGGATATTGTTTCACACACACACACACACACACACACACACACATATATATATATATATATATATATATATATATATATATATATATATATATATATATATATATGCAGTATATATATATATTATGTATAAATATTATATATATATATATATATATATATATATATATATATATATATATATATATATATATATATATATATATATATATATATATATATATATATATATTTGCAAAAGCAAAAGATGAGTTTCTGGTGCTTTAAACAGTAGATAGGTCAAACGCAAAGTATATTAAGTAATAAGTGAATGATCAGCAAAAGCTCTCGGCGTTAATAACGTAATGCCAAATCATCAAAGTTTGTAATCATTATTGTATAAGAAACAATAAATGACCCCGAGATTAAGAAACACTATGGCTGAAAAGATAAATCGTAATTAAAATCATAATGAACGTTCACAGCCAGAAGCATTCTCATAATTTTACCAGATCTGCATCATTTATAGCATATATTAACCAAAACCAATTTAAATTTGTTAACAGCCAAAAGCATTCTCATAATTTTACCAGATCTGTATCCTTTATATCATATATTAACCAAAACCAATGTAAATTTGTTAACGAATAAAGAATAATGAATATAAACAGTGTTAGAGGCATTTTCGCTGTAACTGAAGGGACTTCCACGTGAAAAGAGTTTCACAAAGGATTTGACGTTGCCACAGGATAGATAATAATTCAAAGCACCAGAGATAGTGAAAGTGAATAGAAAGAAAGACAAGAAAGAGGAAAAGAAACTTCTTCACAAATCACTTTTCCTTTGATGATTACGAAATAGCGAAGAGAGGAATAGGAGAGAGGAATAGGAAAAAAAAACCCTTTCAAAATGTTAATGAGATTTTAAAAGCATAGGTTAGATGATTCAAGATGAAGAAACTGTCAAATCGTCAAAGTTAATTAAAGGCGAACTAACATAATGGCCGCAAACAATACTTGTTTGGAAGAAGAAGAAGAAGAAGAAGAAAAGAAGAAATACGAGAAAGGGTTAAGAGAAACAGGAAAAACCTTCCTAAAGATCAAAATGACGTTGCATTACATTATGCAAAATTTTGCAACTCATTTCTGCAACAAATTGATTCATGGGGTGACAGGTGTAAGGGAAATGACAGGTGAAAAATATGCGGCAAAGAAAATCTCATACAATTATGACTACCATTGAAGTGGCGTGCACAACAGGAATAATATTTTTCTTTGAATAATTAAAAATAACGCATTGTCAGTTACTGACTGTATTTCGCAAACATAGATATTGTATATACACACACACAAATATATATATATATATATATATATATATATATATATATATATATATATATATATATATATATATACATACATATATATATATATATATATATATATATATATATATATATATATATATAATATATATATATATATATATATGATCTGTGCGTGCGTTTATTTACTATAGTGACCTACACCATCTATACAATTATAACACATCTATCTCTTGAATGGTCACATGCTAAACTGAAAATATCCAACATAAGTCTATAGTACTAAGCTCTAAAGAGAGAGAGAGAGAGAGAGAGAGAGAGAGAGAGAGAGAGAGAGAGAGAGAGGAGAGAGAGAGAGAGAGAGATATTTTCTTGTATTCAAATCAAGATTGATTTCATCGCAATTCTATTCAAGTATCACATGACAAATTGCTTATAGCAAAATTGGAACTGAATTAGGCTAAGTACGTTTCTTCCTAATCATTGCCTTCATTGTGAAGAAAGTAACGGGAATATTGCATAAAAGTACAATGATCTCTAGAGGATGGCATCGTATGTTTGTAACCAGTGTTTAAAGGAGTGTTAGCATTCACTTAAGCTTGAGAGAAAATGGCATAGAATTTAAACTTTGGTGATACAAGACATCGGAGGAAAGCGTAAGCTTTGTAATAAAATAAAAAGTAAAAGAATCAACTAAGATACAGTAAAACAATCACAAAAGCAAATCAAATCTGAGAAATATATATATATATATATATATATATATATATATATATATATATATATATATATATATATATATATATATATATATACTGTATATATATATATGTGTGTATATATATATATATATATATATATATATATATATATACATATATATATATATATATATACACATATATATGTATATATATATATGTATATATATATATATATATATATATATATATATATATATATATATATATATATATATATATATATATATATATATATATATCACCAAATCTCTGGAAAAATAGTGATTGAAGAAGTACTTCCATAAGCCGTTATCCAGCAAGACAAATGTGTTCGGATTAACTTACAATTGCTTACAAGGTACAATGATCTCCTGGCAATTACCATCATATAAGGATGAATGCTTGCATGCACATTCTCATTACTCAATCATAAGAATCATTACTTCTTGACCGCACACACCTCTTCCCTCTCGTCATAACGCATGCTAATGACCCGGGGAGCAATTCATCGTTTGAGAATTCATATTATATAGTGAATATATATCTACTTATTGTATATGTACATGCAGTATACATACATATATATATGTATATATATATATATATATATATATATATATATATATATATGTATATATATATATATATATATATATATATATATATATATATATATATATATATATATATATATATATACTTGTATAATACGTGTATGTCCGCGCATTATTTGTGAGACATAGAGAGAAAGAACGAACGAAAAAAGGCAATAGATGGTGTACATAGATTTAAATAAAACAATTTCTTTGTCACTTTCTCTTCCTAACGTTCGCTATCATATGTATGTATGTATGAATGCATATATGTATGTATGTATGCTAAAGGTTGACTTAAAAAATAACATATCTATCAATCACTATAAAAGCTCAACCTGAGTAGAGATTCGAGTCTCACCAAGCAGTTTATTGCTCTCGATGGGAAATTCCCATAATAATCATTATTGCACCATCTACTTCTTTGCAAGTATGACAGTGTCAATGTGCAATTATTTTATCATTTAATTGCTGGTTGCGTTTGCAATTTGAAATGATTTATCTATATACATAAACTTTAAAAAATGCATAAAAACGGTAAATGACTGGCAACATTTATTCCTGGATATTCACCGCTTTAAAAACGGATGTATTGACGTAAAGGAGTGATATTACGGTCACCAACCCGTAAAAGATAATAACAAAGTAAGGTAAAATTACGGTCGCCTGTGTTTTACTGAAATGCGGCTGAGAACAATATATTTTTCCGGAGAATTTCCGATTAAAACTACGGTTTTTTATCAGTGTACTGTACGTTTCCTGTAAATTTCTAATTATAATACTCAAATTGCTTTAGAGGAATAAATAAAAGAACTATCTTGAAAAAAAAGAAAAATCTGACTTCGAAATGGACAGAACTTGTTTATAAGTGGAGGTGTTGGTTCAACTTGTCGAATTAACCTTATGTCCCAGGAGGTTATAATAGAGTATCAACTACTTGGTGAGTAATGAGTATTTTCATTGCTTTGGCCTAAATTAATTACATTATTCATGTACAGTATGAGGTGAACCAGAGTAATCCAGGTTGGATGGTTCGTCAATTAATTCTTTCTCATACAATTGATTATAAGAATGACGATTGAAATTAATATTACCCAATTTTAATCTTCACTCTCAGTTTTGGTTTCATAAATGATCTCTCTCTCTCTCTCTCTCTCTCTCTCTCTCTCTCTCTCTCTCTCTCTCTCTCTCTCTGGGCTTTCTCAAGTACTAGGAGGGAATTTAAGAAGCGTGTGTGCCCTGGCCATCCCGCAGGTGGGTATGAAGCCTCTCATAAGACTTTCATCAACCACACGAATTTCATTCATTTCCAAAAGTCGTCTGATCTTGGGTATAATATATATATATATATATATATATATATATATATATATATATATATATATATATATATATATATATACATATATATATGTATATATATGTAATGTGTATATATATATATATATATATATATATATATATATATATATATATATATATATATA
>NC_090738.1:10681089-10693589 GCF_036898095.1 Palaemon carinicauda | reverse complement strand
TAATACAGGATGGGGTAAAAGAGGATAGAGAAAAATTAACAATCTTGAAAGAAATTAAAAGAAAGTTTGGTATATAAATGCGTAGAATAGATATGGAAAGCTGGAGAACAAAAGAAAAGGAAAAGTTGATTGGAAATATAAACACGAGAGTTAAGGAGGCCTGAAATAGAATAAATGCCTAAAGGGAAAGTTTATTAAAAACGTGGATGAAAATTGAGTGAGGGAATCAAGAAAACCTTGTCAGTTACGAGATATAATAATCATCGATTCCATGGTAAAGAAATAACAAAATCCTTAAGTACAAGAGGCAAAAAATGAATATCAAATTAATCTCCCCCATACGTTAAAGAGGGAGTGTCTGGGTGTGTATGTATATATGTGTGTGGTTATATATATATATATATATATATATATATATATATATATATATATATATATATATATATATATATATATATATATATACATATTTATATATATATATATATATATATATATATATATATATATATACATATATATATATATATATATATATATATATGTATATATATATATATATATATATATATATATATATATATATATATATATATATATATATATATATATATCTTTCCTTTCACGCTCAGCAGCATTGTCAGACACATGACTACTCGGTTTCTCCCCGTCCCTTGAGTAAGGGGAGGGGAGTAGGAATACCCTAGTGAGAGAGGTTACCCCGAGAGATACACCAGGAAACCACAATCTCCCACAAATTGCCGAAACTACCGTATATATATATATATATATATATATATATATATATATATATATATATATATATATATATATGTAGGTATATATATAAATTATATATATATATATATATATATATATATATATGTAGGTATATATATATATATATATATATATATATATATATATATATATATATATATATATATATATATAAAACCAGAAACTTACTCTATTACACGAGGGAGATTACAGAACTTTTTCAGCCATTGTTCCATTGTCCTTCTAATGTCCGTGAAGCTATCCATTGTCTTATTCATTTTATCAATTGGCAAGCTTGGGAATTCTCTTTCTACTTACGTTTTAATTTTTTTCCATCGCTTTTTTGTGTGGTCTTCCACTGTCTTGGGTTAGAGTTCTCTTGCTTGTGGGTACGCTCGAGCACTCTATTCTATCTTATTTCTCTTCCTCTTGTTTTATTAAAGTTTTTGCAGTTTATATAGGAGATATTTTAATTGTTGTTACTTTTCTTAAAATATTCTATTTTCCTTTTTTCCTTTCCTCACTGGGCTATTTTCCCTGTTGGAGCCTCTGGGCTTATAGCATCCTGCTTTTCCAACTATGGTTTTAGCTTAGCAAATAATAATAATAATAATAATAATAATAATAATAATAATAATAATAATAATAATAATAATAATAATAATAACAGTTAAAACAAAACGCGGCTGATTACACAAAGGCCAAGAAAGTGATATATGCAAATAAACATGTAGGCTTTATGGAAGCAGATTTTCCACGGTCCAATTGTTGCGAGGCGTGTTTCAGTAATTATAAGATTTTCATAAATGCAATTTATTTATTTGGGGTGGAAATTCATATGATTTATGGCAAACGTCATCAAAATGTTCAGCCGGTCATTTTTGAAGATTGTCCAAGATATCATTGACTCTTCAGACAGACATGCTAAACATTTATGGTATACTAAACTTAAGTATGGGAGACAAATTCAAGGAACCCGCATTATTAACAAAACTAAACAAAAGACAATATTTCATTTTATGACTAACTATAAACAGTGTATTACTATCATAGAGGTGGGGATGGCCACAATAATTTTCTATCTTCCTTAATATTTAAAAAAATCATATTCTTCTCATATTTTCTTTTTATTTACTTTCTGAATGAATTACTAATGACACCTGCTGATCTAGTACATATGGGTTAATAAATTTGGGTAACATCATGGTAAGTTAAGAAAATTTATGGCAGCTTTACAATGCAGAAGATAATATCCTGTATGACAAAAATAACGTATAACAAATAGCGTCGTTAGGTTTACCAAGTAACATTATCATTCAATGGATACTTTATGCCAAAGTAGAATAAGAAACACTACATTGTATGGTTATGGTGATAAAAAAAATCGTTGGATGTCTCCTAAACTTTCCGAAATATTTAACGAAATTCATGTAGCCAGGAGTACCAGTCACCTACTCCTCGGTGGTTAAACGTAAATCTTGAAAATTGCAAGACGCGTGCTCTTAATGTTTAGCAGCCCGTAGATCCCGTGTTAGAAAAAAAATGAAGACATTATAGGCTTAAGGGAACGTAATTAAATATATCCTTCCTCGTCTGAGACCGATTACGGGACTGTTATGAGTCAGGAGAGCCGCTTACGCAGAACAGGAGAGAAAGGAACTGTATTGGGTAATATAATTGCAATAACCTTATGTTTAGAGACAGAAAAGATAATATGGGGCTTCTAGCCGAAAACACTCTACAGTATAATCCATAAATATGTCGGTCAAAACAATGGCATTTTTTGTTTAAATTGGTCCGATGTCAGTAGTATTAAAATAGGTATGGTCAATAAACCATGCGAGTTAAACTGTCATCAATAAGTGTATTTCTAAACGTTACTTATCTCTCTCTCTCTCTCTCTCTCTCTCTCTCTCTCTCTCTCTCTCTCTCTCTCTCTCTCTAAAGGATCACCTTTTAAACTATATGCTCCAAAAAAGGCAGCGTCGTGGGGAACGGCATGGCGGATATGCCGACGGCATTGAAGAGTCGTTTTCTCTTTCTGTGAAGTAGGTATTCGTGTTAGGCACGCGTCAAAGTGCCAATTTACAAATGCTCACGTAGGGGAGGGCGTTCCGTCAAACTGACCAGGAAGCTCTATTCATTATAGCAGAAAGCTGGAATAATCATTTTCTGAAACTATTTGATTATACTTGATTAAACTATACATTAAAGATTGTAATTAGTAATAAGTAAAAAAAAGTATTGTTGTTATTATTGACAATATTCTTGGCTGCTATTGGAAACAAATAATTTTCTTAAATCAAGTGTTCATCCTTCTTTACCAAGTAATTGGAACAATTATATTCATTCAGTTATATCTAAAACCGGATTTCTAATCAATTTACATGGTAGTTTTGTTTCCAAAATCCTTCGAAATCAGTTATACAGGCGATGAACTTTCAAATTGCAGATTTTACGAGTTGAGCCTTTTTCATTAAGGAAATGGTAATAAAAATTTTTCTTATAGTTCTGAAAAAAAACCAGTGTAACAATGTAAAAATAACTATTAATATAATCTGAATTATTCTTTAGACTAGTTTGATACCATTCATCCTTTCATTTGGGTTAATTATGTTTGACGTATGACTATTATCCTGAAAAAATATTGGAAGTACAATTTCTCATGGGAATAGAAAGGCAACATTTTATTTAACTTCAACAAGGATACGCTTAATATGGCTTTCTTATTGTACTGAAAAAAATACATGAAATTTCATTAACCTAAAAACAAAAAGCAAAAAATTATATACAAAACAGGCAGATTTTGAGTAAATTACCACCATCTTGGTCAAACGAAGTTATCTTTTATTGGTAAATAAACCATTGGTGATACATTATAAAATACAAAATATTTAAACTTCCAAAAACTTATAAACCTTAGTCCAAGTAACAGTATACAATTGTTAAATAATAAGACTTCTACCCTATATAATAAGGACTAAGTGTCTGTGTGCATATATATATATATATATATATATATATATATATATATATATATATATATATATATACATATATATATACATATATATATATTTATTTATATATATATATATAATATATATATATATATATATATATATATATATATATATATATATATTGACGCAAAGGGCCTCGATTAGATTTCGCTAGTCGTTTCTATCTTGAACTTTTAAACAATACTTCTCCATTCATCATCTCCCACGTAACGCTTCAAAGTCCACAGTCATGTGGGCCTGGGCCTTCCAACTCTTCTAGGGCCTTGTGGAGTCCAATTGAAAGTTTTGTGAACTAATCTCTCTCGGGAGTGCGAACAGCATGCCCAAACCATCTAAATATACTCTTCACCATGATCTTATACACATATGGCACTCGAGTATTCTCTTATAGTTTCATTTCTAATCCTGTCCTGCCATTCAACTCCCAATATTATTTTTTATTTTGTTCTCAATTCCACATAATCTGTTGTTTATTGTTTCATTGTCACACCACGACTCATACCCATACAGTAACACCGACCTCACTAAATTGATATATATCTTGACTTTTATATGTAATCTCAGGCGATTTGATTTACAAATATTACTTGACGTAGCCATTGTCTGATTTACTTTTTTCAGTCTTTCATTAAACTCCAATATTATATATATATATATATATATATATATATATATATATATATATATATATATATATATATATATATATATATATATATATATATATAGATATATATATATATATATATATATATATATATATAATATATATATATATATATATGTATGTATGTATGTATGTATATATGTGTGTATGAGTGTACAAGCACCAGCTTGTGTATGTGGCAATGCCTAAACCACCCATCGTTTCGTAACTTCCCAAATTTCCAGAAAAAGAAGAAGGATGACGCCCTTAATCCCCTATTGCCATAGAGACGTTTTTGCCCTGCCGCGGAATTAACATGGAAGATCGTTGGAGGCGGAATTCCATTCTCATACTATTTGTTACAGACTTTCACGCTCGGAAACATCTTACAGGGGATCATTATACAGACTTCTAGGGGGGGTAGGGGGAGGGGTGGGTTCCTTACAGGACTATGTCACAATGTAATTTCAACCCATTTTTCATTTCTCGAGATTGATTTTCCGACGTTCTCTATCTCCCTTTCATAATGAATCATAAGTGTCTGATTATATATATATATATATATATATATATATATATATATATATATATATATATATATATATATATATATATATATAATGTATATATATTTATATATATATTATACCAAAATAATTATGTTTGTTTACAAATCAACGCTCGACCCATACCCACCAAAAAAAAGGAAGCTGGTAGAAATATCTGCTTGACGAACAATTCAGACAAGAGACTTAATATTACGAAAAAAAAAAATAATAATTTTGCAAATCAATTCCGAATGATACCCACAAATAAGGAAACTGATAGAAATATCTCCTTGACTAATATTTCAAACAAGAAACTTATAATGAAAACTTTTTTTGTTTAAAAATCTACTCCAAATTATACCCATATATATATATATATATATATTATATATATATATATATATATGTCTATATATATATATATATATATATATATATATATATATATATATATATATATGTATATATACATACATACATATATATATATATATATATATATATATATATATATATGTATATATATAAATATATATATATATATATATATATATACATATATATATATATATATATATATATATATATATATATATATACATATATATATATATATATATATACTGTATATAGCCTATATCACTTTCTTAGTGGGGGTACCTTAACATAGTGAAAGGGCTTGTGCATCACAAGGAGGTACCCTTACTAGTTAGAGCTACCCCTACTAGGTTGGCATGGTATGAGCGATCAGACCAAAATCTCCTACCATCACCAAACCACAACTGCCGTGTTGTAGTAATGATAGAAGGAGGGGTTGGGAAGGGTTGAATCTGTGTGTGTGCGTGTGTATCTTAATATTTAGCAGTCATATCTGACGGGTCGCGTACACTAGTTAAGCATAACATGCTCGATCCCCTTTTAGACAAGTTCAGCAAGTTACACATCATTGATGCGTTGATGTAATTATTGCACCTGCCTGGCGATATACCGGACTAGAGTTCGAGTCCTGCTCAAACTCGATAGTCTCTTGCAGTGTCTGCAACCTCATCATCCCTGTGAGCTAAGGATGAGGTGTTTGGAGAGCCTATAATTTTTCCTGCTGAGTCATTAGCAGCAATAGGCTGACCCTTTCTGGTACTAAGTTGGATGGAGAGAGGGCTTGGGCGCTGATCTTAGGACCTAGAGACTGACCATACATAGGGCATTGTCTTGCTAACTAGGGCATTGTCACTCTCCCTTGACTCTGTCATTCATGAGCTACCTTTAAACATATAAACGTTTTTCAATCTAATAATGGACCTTGGACCAGAGCTCATTACAAGAGATGCCAGAGATTGTCCAGAATCTCAAGTAGATTTGCTTGCCATGAAAGATAACTACAAGCTTCCAAGCACAGAATGTGGATTTGCATGCAGTGGCTAGGGATTAATTAAACTTTAACTGGAATTGATGTGTCAATTCGATTTCAATCTACAATTATAATTAGAATTCTTCATAAAGCTCAATAAATTCCTTCAATAATTGATTACTGGAATTTTGCTCAGTTTTAAAGATCTAACATTAATTTTCTATATCTGCAAATTGATCAATAAATCACGTTTTGTTCTTGTTAGCTTTGTATGAATTATGGCATATCCAAAACTTGCAATTTATGATGACAATATCAGAATATATTCGTGCAAGAAGGGGAATTATATATATATATATATATATATATTAGAGTGAAAGTAGGCTACTTCCCCTTAGCGATATAATGTTTCACTGTGAAATATTTCCCACATTAGAAAAGAATGTTCAGTAAAAGAAAGTCTCCCAACTTCCCCCTTTCACTCAAAACCCAATGTGCCACTATAGGCCTAAAATCAGATACTCTCTATGTAAAATACTTCAAAATACATCGGTTAATCTAATTCTGGTTCAATCTATTTCTATATTAAATTTATGTATTAAATGTTCTTAAATGAATTAATTGATTCAACCATTAATTTTTAAAGTGAATTTCTTGTGTCGGAGAAAAATGATCTCGTTTAAAGATGAAAGTACATTTCTATTCCACCACACACAGATGCGTAAGGAAAACAAATAATAAAATAAGAAACTAAATAGTTAGCTAATCAAATAAACAATGGACTATACAAATAAATAAAGAAGGAAGAATATAATCTTTACCATGTAGATAAAATCTTACGTCATTCCTCTGCAATTTGATTCAGTCGAAACATACATTTAATTTTCTTGACTGATTCTTCCTAAAATTTCACTAATCTTCTCCCATGACTCGATTCCTTTTCCTTTAGCGTAATTATAAGGTGATTATAACGGCAGAAATCGTGATGGGGTTGGAATCTGTGTCCGCGGGCTTATGTAAATCAAGTTCTCTCTCTCTCTCTCTCTCTCTCTCTCTCTCTCTCTCTCTCTCTCTCAAGTCATCAACACTTGCTGTCTCAACGTACACATTTTATTCAAATAAACTATTCTATAATAAATGAAAGAAAGAAGTTTGGGGTTTGATCACTGGCAGAAGCGTAATGATTTGGGCACATTGTTAAACACATGATTAATAAAGTACTCTATTGATCCTGGTTAAACGCAGTGATCTACTGACTTAAACAGTGAATTGAGTTTCAGGTAGTTACTTGAATGTGGTAGGTCGCTGCAACAGCTAAGAAAATACACACACATTATTTATTTATATGAGTGTGTGTATATATATATATATATATATATATATATATATATATATATATATATATATATATATATATATATATATATATATATATACACACACACACACACACATATATATATATATATATACACACACATATAAATATACTGTATATATATATATATAATACTATTTATATATATATATATATATATATATATATATATATATATATATATATATATATATGCTAATACACACTTTTTTTTAAAAGCTCAAACCAATGTATTTCTTAATTTTGTTTAAATTCAACGGAGGTTTAAACAAGTTTCACAATACGTTGATATATATCAAATGACTTTTTTACATAACCTTCTAAATTTCAAAGCATTCTGATTACGTTAAGATACTACCATTAGTATAGTGTACGCGAACCGTAAAAAATGACTGCTAATTATTTGTATAGATATCCTAGGTTCATTCTTTTAAATTGCCCCAGCACATGGTTGGAACACCGGCCCTTGCACACAAACAGGTTTCAACCCTTTCCCGCCCCCCTTCCCCTTTCCTTTAGGGGTAGCGCCTTTCAACAAGGGTATAACTACTCACTCTCACCCCTACCCAAGGGACGGGGAGAGCCCGAGTGTTGAGCGTGACCGTTAAAACAGTAAATTTATATATATATATATATATATATATATATATATATATATATATATATATATATATATATATATGTATATATATATGTATATATATATATATATATATAATATATATATATAATATATATATATTATATATATATATATATATATCGCCAGACACTTGCTTTTATTTATATAGTGGAGATTATTATTATTATTATTATTAGTAGTAGTAGTAGTAGTAGTAGTAGTAGTCAAAGAAAGAGTATTATTCTTTCTATTTTGAATAGTAGTAGTAGTAGTAGTAGTAGTAGTAGTAGTAGTAGTAGTCAAAGAAAGAGTATTATTCTTTCTATTTTGAATAGTAGTAGTAGTAGTAGTAGTAGTAGTAGTAGTAGTAGTAGTAGTAGTCAAAGAAAGATTATTATTCTTTCTATTTTGAATAGTAGTAGTAGTAGTAGTAGTAGTAGTAGTAGTAGTAGTAGTAGTAGTCAAAGAAAGAGTATTATTCTTTCTATTTTGAAATTGGAAAAATAAAACTAACGTCCACTCATATTTTCTCTAATCAAAAATTAGTCTCCAGAAAATCAGTGAATAACGTTCCAACATTTTCATTTCATTTTACTAAATCAAATACTGATGTAAAGAACAAACAATTTTTTTTTTCCATTTGATTAAATTCTACAAATGACTCCTCAAATGAATAAGCTTCGAGATTTGTCTTTGCTTATTCAATCTTCGCTTTCTTTTACGGTTTAAAATTCCAAAGACAAAATATAAATTTAACCACATCAAAATGAAACTGACTGCCATTCTATGCAACGTTGGTACTTGCCAATCAGGGTTTTATTACAGGATACGTCCACTCATCTTTATTGAAAATAAAAGAAGAAACGGGATTATGATTCACATAGTGTATTTTCATTTTTTTTTTTTTTTTTTTTTTGTGTGTGTGCGGTTTTAATACATTTGAGCATTTCATGATCATGTGAGTTCGTATATGTATGTATGTATGCATAGTGTGCGTGTAAATAAATGCACACCGATGCGCCCGTCGATAGTAAGTTACACAAGACGGCAGGGTACTGAAATGGTTACTTTACTTACTTTGGAGGTTGCTTTTCCGGTCCCATACAGCAGGGGAACCCCACTCTCTACAGGACCTCCACTGTCGTTTTACCTCGTTCGTTCAGAGTATTTAACGTTTCTTATCGCGTATTGTTCATTTGCTGTTAAATCATCACTGTCAAAAGACTCATGAAATAAGAAAGTCTTCAGTTTCCTCTTGAACGCCTTAATGTCTTCAATCATTCGAATGTTTCGTGGGAGCTTATTATATAGTCTCGGGGCCGCATATTTAAAGGCTCTGAAGCCTACAGTAGACATATATCTAGGGTCAAATAGTTTGAAGCCATCTGTAACTATTCTCGTGTCGACACGATTTTTTGGTTGCGCTATATGTAACAATTCTCCTAAGTATTTTGGACGCCCGGTTCTGATAACTTGGTGGGTTATTGTACATATTTTAAATTCAATTCTCGCTTTAATCGGCAGCCAGTGTAAATCGATTAGTATAAGGGTGATCCTTTCTCTAGTTGGGACACCTTTTATCAGTCTTGCTCCTCTGTTTATTATGTTTTGTAATTTCTTAAGTTGCACTTTTTGGTAAATTGTAGTAAATAGAGTTGCAGTAGTCAATCCTGGTAATAACAGTTTATCACAAGTTTCTTTACAGAATTTTCGTCCAGGCACACTTTTATAAACGCAATATTTCTTAGACGATAACCAGACGTTTTTATTACATTATTTATTTGGGCATTTAGAGACAGGTTACAGTCAAGAAATACACCTAGATCTCGAACTTTACTAGATATCGGCACCGAGTCATTATTGATGTTCATTTGAATATCACCTAAGTTTCTCACGCTGTTTCTCTTGCCCACCACCATGAATTCAGTTTTGTTCTCATTCAATTTTAGTTCTTTAAATGTCATCCATTCTCTAAACCTATCAAGGATTCGGTTTAGAGTTTCAGTAGTGTCATGTATATCATTTATGGAGAAGTAAAATTGAGTGTCATCTGCAAATAGATTAAACTTCGGGCCATGCTTTTGTAGCATTTTCGATAGACATTAGTATAGATGCAGAATAAGATTGGGCCAAGTACACTCCCTTGGGGTACTCCTCTGTTTAAGGGTTCATATGATAAATAAGAGTTTTCAATTTGTACACAGTAATTTCTTCCCACTAAGTAGTCTTTTAGGTATTCGAAGGCTTGATCTTCAACGCCGATGGACCGTAGATAATCTAGTAGCAGTTCATGCACCACTATCAAAAGTAGCACCACTGTATCATAAGTAGTACTGAGATCGAGCGGTATTAAAATACCACATTTATTTTCATCCATCATTTCTAGCCTATCATTTACAACAGAGCAGATGGCTGTCTCCGTAGAGTATAGTTTTCTGTAAGCAGATTGGTTGTCAGGCAAAGCTTTTATTACTTCTAAGTGGCTAACTAGTTGTTCAAGAATTACATATTCAAGCACTTTTGAGACAAAGGATAGATTTGAAATAGGTCTATATGAGCTTACTTCCTCGTTGTCCAGTGCATTTTTCAGAACTGGTGTGACTATAGCCATGTTCTCAGATTTAGGAAACTTCCATTCATCAATGCTTGCATTTGCTATTCTCATTATTATTTCGGCTAGACTAGAAAAGTATCTCTCTCCAATTACTTCAGTTATTGGCAAAGGCAAAAAGTGTTATGTTGTTAAATCATCCTAAAGAAATTATCATATTTACAAAATTCGCTGGTAAATTTCTTTCCATAACTAATAGCTGCTAGTGGGTTTTATCACTTAAAAGTTAAATCTATTAATATATCAAAATCCTTTATTCCCAGGGTCAACCAATCGTAAGAAAATATTTGAGGTGAGCTGGCAGAATAACGAAAAATATATAATACTTCATGAACCACACCAGTGCCCCTCAAGCATGACGGAGTCTAACTAAAAATAAAAGATAAAATGCAGCGAGTGAGGTATTCGGAGACGACATGTGCGAGATGCATGCCACCTGGGATACTCGGCGTCGCATCGCATGGTCAATATGGCGTGTCTTTGGCGTTGTCAAGCATGGAATCGCTCAAGCTTTTCCTTGCTATTAATTTTTTTTCAGCTTTTGACTGAAATACAAATAGTTATCGTCAATTGTTGTCCACGTCTGCAATGCAGGTTGCAACGAGGAGCAGCATTTAGAGAAGTTTCTTTTTTATTTCTGTGGGGGAAAGAAATATCTCCACGCGTTGATGTCATCTAAAGAAACACCAGAACTGTAAAATTGATCCTAAATATCGATGGTAGCAATTTACGACTGGGTCGACCGATAGGTCACAAGATTGAGCCGAACCATGGGCCTTACAAATGAGAGCCCAATACTGGTGGACTTAGCTATGGTACCAATATAAGGGTGAATAATATATATATATATATATATATATATATATATATATATATATATATATGTATGTATTTATATATGTATATAAATATACAGTATATATATATATATATATATATATATATATATATATATACAGTATATATATATATATATATATATATATATATATATATATATATATATGTATATACACACACACATATATATATATATATATACATATATATATACTTATATATATGTATATATATGTAAATATATACATATATATGAGTATATATATATATATATATATATATATATATATATATATATATATATATATATGAGTATATATATATATATATATGAATATATATACATATATATATATGTATATATATATATATATATATATATATATATATATACATATATATATATATATATATATATATATACTTATATATATGTATATATATATGTAAATATATACATATATATGAGTATATATATATATATATATATATATATATATATATATATGAGTATATATATACATATATATGAATATATATACATATATATGTATATATATATATATATATATATATATATATATATATATATATATATATACAGTATATATATAAACATATTTATATATATACACACATACACACACACACACACACATATATATATATATATATATATATATATATATATATATATATATATA
>NC_090738.1:10658589-10666089 GCF_036898095.1 Palaemon carinicauda | reverse complement strand
TTCATCTATGGGATGACCACCTTTCAATTAGGTGACTTAAAATGTCATTGACAATTTCCTTATCATTTATCCTTTTATTACAATACTGTACTTACAGTGGAGAGAGAGAGAGAGAGAGAGAGAGAGAGAGAGAGAGAGAGAGAGAGAGAGAGAGAGAGAGAGAGAGAGAGAGAGAGCCACTTTGTTCCCGTAAAGTGTATTACATGTATCCCACAGACCCAATAAGCTTAAAGCGATAAAATGTCTATAAGTGCGAAACAAGCGTTGGATTTCCTTGCAAAAAGACACCTAATGAAAGCCAAGAAATTGCAAGAATACGATTAACAAGAGAGAGTAAGGAGCAAGGATTAAGGAAACCGCACAAGCCGGTTTCTTTCCTCTCCTTTGAAGGAAGTGGTGACTAACTCTGTGATCCTTGGTACGGCACGAAGAATTTCTCATTCCAAACGAGAGAGAGAGAGAGAGAGAAGAGAGAGAGAGAGAGAGAGAGAGAGAGAGAGAGAGAGAGAGAGAGAGAGAGAGAGAGAGAGAGAGAGAATGTTCTAAAGTATTAGTTTACCATGCATAATATATAGTACAACAGTGGGAAATTTATCTTCCTTCTCCTCTTACTAGCCTTCAACGCTGGGACTGGAAGTAAAGCAAGAGAGAGAGAGAGAGAGAGAGAGAGAGAGAGAGAGAGAGAGAGAGAGAGAGAGAGAGAGAGAGAGAGAGAGAATGTTCTAAAGCATTAGTTTACCATGCATAATTTATAGTACAACAGTGGGAAATTGATTTTCCTTCTCCTCTTACTAGCCTTCAACGCTGGGACTGGAAGTAAAGCAAAAGAACCAGCCACTATTTCCTGTTACGCATACTTGGAATGCAGGTTATGTGACAAGCGTTGCCGGTTGCATATGTGCGGGACCTTTGGAGCGTATCAGAACCTTTTTCGAATCCCATATGATAGTGCTGTCAAGATATGCAGAACCGCAAATATTTAAAAAGCGAGAATTTTATAGTCGAGGTGGGCAACGGAAGGAATTTTATATTCCTCTCCTTAACGAATCAGTTAGGGTTCTATTTGCATAAAGAGTGAATGTTGTACTGCATGTGGTAGTTAATCTGCGTTGCTGTATCTTGGAATAAACCTATCGTTACTTCTTTTGATAAAATACAAGTGGTGGCACATTGGTAACTTCCCTATCCAGCGTTCGGCCGGATTCGGGTTCAAGACCCGTTCAAGCTCAATAGTTTCTTGTACTATCTGTACCCTCACCATCCTTGTGAGCCAAGGATAGAAGAAGGGTTTGGGGAAGCCCATCTTGCTTAGTCATCATCACCCATTGCCTGCCCTTTCTGGGTGGAGAAGGGCGTTGGGCTCTTATCATATGGATATACGGTCAATCTCTAGGACATTGTCACTGTCCCTTACCTCTGCCATACACAAGTGGCCTTTAAACTTTTAAACCCTTAAAGGTCAGCTTCCAAGACCAAACAGGAAGTAAAGGAAACTTCTGGTAAATTTCCTTGCGCCCAATAAGTGTCAACCCTCTTCACGTGACTTCGAAGAAATTTAAAGGTCACATTCTGGAACTTGCTTAAAGTTGAATGTCTCGTATTTTGGAAGACAATTTTAAAACCCAATTAAAGATCATATTTTGGGTAAACATTGCTTTTCTGGGTCATTTTGATCAAGAAATAGTAAATGTCACAGTCAAGAGGTCATTTCCCTAAAATCGAATTAAACTGAAATTCCCACGACTCTCATGTTAGAAGCCATATGAATATTACCTTCTGGTGATCAAAGATATAAAAGAACACCATCTTAACAAACATGTGAAAAGATATTATGAGTAAAAGTTATTAAATCAGCTGAAAAATTTTGCAAAAATTAGATAACCGGCAATGGAAGAGATACGAGACTACGACCCCCGCCCCCCCCCCCAAAAAAAAAAAAAAAAAAAAAAGATAATTCCATGGCATCTAGAGCACTGAAACCCCATACACGTGGAAGCAAAATGAAATTGACTGTTATGGTGCATCAAGAAGAGAAACCATAAGTTGCAAAACTATAATTCGATAGGAACTTGTTTGAGCTCTGAAGACAAAAAGTGCCTTCGTTGACCAATTTTTTTCCCCCATAGCGAATAATCAGAAACATCTCAAATAACAAATCACCCTAAGGGCTACAAGTAAGAAGGAAGACGCCTTAAGGAAAAAATACTTAAAGTACCATGTAGCTCTATAAAAATACTCTATAATCTCTTCGGTTAATTCGCTTTAATCATCAATTACCATATACAAGTATAAGGCATGACGACCAGCGACCACATGCTTCCATCCAGACGACCATTCCTAGACCATGTCCGCCTAAGGGCAATTACCTCACATGAAAGAAACACGTACACATGGCTTCATACATTCTCGCGAAGACATACACCGACTCACCCTTTCACGGTCTTCTGGTCGCCTTAAAATAGAGATGAAAAAGAAAAGAAAATACGGAGACCTGGAAACTAGAAAGTCAATCAGCACGTGTTTACCAGCTCGCAAAGGTAGACGAGAAGCAGCCAGGCTTCATGACTAATGTCCTGTCAAATGACAGGGCCCCGGATCGTTATTGCTGTCTTCTTCTAGAGCTTTATTATGAAGAAAACTCTCACTTTTTGTCGGGTTCCTGGTAGCGTTTAGGTGTTATTGTTATTGTTTTTTTTTTTCTGGGGTGTGAGTCTTGTGACGCCGTCCAAATGGCAAAAGCATTTTCTGCTAATGGCTTTTCTTTGGGAACAAACCGTACGTGTGATAGCTCGGTTTCTCTTTTCTTTCTCCTTATCATTGCTTTTAAGATTAATTTCTCTTGTGCAACTATTTTGAGTCTTGTTTAGTAATTGGGTGGTCTTTTAAGGTGTAGCATGCACAGACAAACATACAGACATACATTACATTACATTTATGAACGCATAATTTATGGTAGAATTTGCTGATTGATATTTTCAACTTTATGAAAACTAATCAAAGGAAGCAATGATATTCTTTACGACAGATGAAATAACATTTGGCAATTGAACAAGAACATTATTTTTTGTATCCTTCGTTTTCTTCGAGGAAAAAAATTTAGTTATGTTTAGAAATTACAGATTTATTTCAATTAGAAAAAAAAATCATTCTTATTTCTGTATTATAAACATCTAAGAAAATTAGTATTAGGAGATTGAAAATTCCCTTACTCATTATAACATTTACCGCGGTACACCTGAACACAGGAGTCCTTGGCACAACTTGCTTCGAAAAAGTACACCCTGCCACACCCTTACTTCGCGGCAAGTAACCAAAAAGCTAATGTATCTGGTAATCCAGGCTAAACACAGGAACTCTCCGCGCAGTAAGGGTGTGGCTTGGTGCACTTCCTCGGAGAGAGCTGTACCAGGAATTCCTGTGTACAACCGTACGTCAACAAAATTTGACAATATATATATATATATATATATATATATATATATATATATATATATATATATATATGTATATATATACACACACACATATATATATATATATATATATATATATATATATATATATATATATATATATATATATATATACATATATATATTTGTGGTTTCAAAGTGTACCTCTTGGAGTATTAATTTATTATCTGTATATATATATATATATATTATATATATATATATATATATATATATATATATATATATATATATATATATATATATATATATATATATATATTTATGACGGCTAAATATTTGTGGTTTCAGAGCGTACCTCTAGGGGTTTTCATTCATACTAGAAAACGTATTGCCGCCTAAATTACATATATAACCATTATCCTCCAGTAAATTATCTATCATATATGAATAAAACAATATTAAAACTGAAAATATGAATATAATAAAGAAATAAAATGTTCAATTAACTATACATTATACCCATTTTGTGCATCACTTCTGCAGTAAAATACGAAAATCTTCCGATGACATAGATTTTAATGATGCTTTAATAACGTTTATATTCGATTTTGTATTATTAGAGATATTTATAATGACATTTACCACTAATATTTTATTGACTATCTATTTTCTATACAAATGAAATGTTTGAATAATATTCTACTAACTTCATAATCTTAATACAAATTAAATGCTTAAATGATATTCTGCTGACTCCTTATTCGTACTGACTTCATATTCTTAATACAAATTTAAAGTTTAAATAATATTCTACTAACTTCATATTCTTAATACAAATTTAATGTTTTAAATAATATTCTACTAACTTCATATTCTTAATACAAATTTAATGTTTTAATAATATTCTACTAACTTCATATTCTTAATACAAATTTAATGTGTAGATTATATTCTACTGACTTAATATTCTTAATACAAATTTAATGTTTAAATATTATTCTACTGACTTCTTATTCTTAATACAAATTTAATGTTTAAATAATATTCTACTGTCTTCATATTCTTAATACAAATTTAATTTCTAAACTGGAAATAAAGTTTGGCAGCCATAATATCAGTGTTTTTCACTGAACAGAGAAGAAATCAGACTGAAATGAATGCAATTGTTATGCAATTCTTTATACTATAAAAAACATACACATAAATAGCAAATTATGCAACGAAACTGACTTTTTTTCATTACTAATAATTTCTATAAGGAAAAAATTCTCTCTCTCTCTCTCTCTCTCTCTCTCTCTCTCTCTCTCTCTCTCTCTCTCTCCTCTCTCTCTCTCTCTCTCTCTCTCAAGGAGCGTGAACAATCGTAAATAAATGTAAAAACGCCAACAGATGGAAAATAAACAATCGTGAAAATTAAAAGGAAAACAACAGAATAAACATTACTCACCAACAAAAGCCCTCCAATTTTCCGCACCATGTCACGTTTATAAATCTGTAATAACAGAAAACTTTAAAATTTCAAGTTTTCTAAATTCCTCAGATGTTCATGTTATTATCAAGCTATTATCAAAGCCAGATGTAGATTTTGATAGTCTACTCATGCAAGTTAAACTCTAGTTAGGAAGGTTTTTTGCTGAATGGAGAATACATTGGGGTAGCCTTTTGGAAACGCCCCTGCAATGGCGATCTGCCGGACTGGGGTTCGAGTACCCGCTCAAGCTCGATAGTTTTCGTGTAGTGCGTGCAACCTCTCCATCTTTGTGAGCTAAGTATGGAGGGTAATTGTCACTGTCCCTTACATCTGCCATTCATGACGACCTTTAAAACCTTAAAGTTCCGCTATTGAGTAAAATGTTAAAGAACCTGAACAGTAAGATAGAAGCACTAAAGTGAAAACGGGGGCAAAGTAAAAGGTTAAAAAGTGGGTGTAGTTAGGACTGAAGGAGACGCTACAAAGTCCCTTTTGTAATGTTTACCGTGTACTACATGAGGGTCGTCGACGGCATTGCTCCTAGGCCAAGGTTAGGTTTCTGAAGGTGACTGCAACAAGAACTGTATTTTCATTCTTTTACATCTGTGTTGTAACTAACAGTTGTACTCGTTAAGGTTACTCAACAATAGATTAACCTCAGCATCACAACTATGCCACGCGCCTTCTTGGTCATGTTTAAAGAGCTTTAGTATATATATATATATATATATATATATATATAATATATATATATATATATATATATATATATATATATATATATATAATATATTTATATAAAAATATGTATATATATATGCATATATATTTACCCGTATATATATATATATATATATATATATATATATATATATATACTGTATATACATATATATATATATACTGTATATATATATATATATATATATATATATATATATATATATATATATATATATATATATATATATATACTGTATATATATATATATATATATATATATATATATATATATATATACATATATATATAGATATATTGTATATATATATATATATCTATATATACAGTATGTATATAAATATAATATATATATATATATATATATATATATATATATATATATATATATATGCGTGTGTGTATGTATGTATTCAAGTGAGCGTGCATATTAGCATTATTAAGTAACAGTAGACTTAAGCTTATTTTATTTTCAATTAACTAACATGAATTTGAAAATGACCAAAGCTCTCTTTTAGAATATTTCTGTCAAATCAATATCGTTGCCATATCTATATGGATTAGTAAAAACATAAAAAAAAATATATTCATGAGAACTATAACTAGATAAGAACTCTCTAAGGCCCTCATTTGAATTACACATCTGAATATTAGAAACACTAAATAGTATCACGTTTCACTGATTGATTTTAATTTGCCTTTGTTGTGAAATGGTATCACAGTTAATCCTGAATCTTGATTAGCAAGTCCTGACGTGTAATCTTTATTGATAAAAGGGCTTGTTCATTAAAAAGTTTCTAATCATATTTCAGATATTTGCTAAAACACAGATATGGGGATATTTTATAGTAGATGTGATGAGAAGAATTAATTAAGACCATATTTTAGTTTGTCTTATTTCACTGGCTTTGAGACTAGACTGAAACTAACGTTGAAAGTTTTCTTACTTACAAAAGGTTAAAAAAATGCATGCTAAAGATTCGTTTTTACAAAAGTGGTATATTTTTTTTGAAAATCTTGCATGGATTGTATCATGATCCCAGAGCAGAGTACTGACTTGAATATAAAAATAGATTAATAAAGATATTCACTTAGAATAGGTCAAAATAATGCCTCTTTTATACAAAGTGAACTGCTTGGTCAACGAGTATAACAAAATAATGTGAAAATGTTAAAATAGGTACCAATAAAACGACCATGAAAATAATATCATTCGGAGTTCTGGTCAATATAACCAAGATGAAATTCATCCACGGTTCATGTCTTTATCCCTCTTTTGGTCGCTCCAATACCTGATGCCTTATTTGAAGATCCTCTCAAATGGAAATGACTTTATTGTGGATATGGACAGCTAAGCATCCTTTTAATCTCAGGTATTTTCTGTAAAACCGGTTCCACTTTATAATTCATTTTGGTTTCTATGTATTCCGGTAGATAAAATAAAGACAACTGTCGTTACGTTCTTGTTTTCATTTTGTAATTCAAAACTGAAGCAAAACACACACAAACACCGAAGCAAAACACACACAAACACTGAAGCTAAAACTGGCGAAAAATTAACAGGCCAAATTATAATATCAGCAATTTGGGCAAAACGGGCGAAATTTTTCCCACGCCACAATATCCCAACGTATGGTACACACAAACGCACACACACACACACACACACACACATATATATATAATATGTATATATATATATATATATATATATATATATATATATATATATATATATATAGTATATATATATATATATATATATATATATATATATATATATATATATATATATATATATATATATATATATGAGTGTATGTGGGCGTGAGGAGGCTAAACATACCGGAGACCATACAACAAAGGACAAA
>NC_090738.1:10640186-10643089 GCF_036898095.1 Palaemon carinicauda | reverse complement strand
AGATCACTTCCGGCCGGGCCAAAGAAATGTCCCACATATCGATTGGTTTAACTTTCAAAAGCCGTTTACGACGGAAAGGCACCAGGATTACTGGTCAACAGGTTATTGGCAATTATAATGCGTGCACGTATTTTACGTAGCAATTTATGTGTTTAGTTGTACATAAACACAAGGATATACATGCCATCCTATATACATAAAAATAGATAAACCCACGCATATATATAAGGTATATATGTGTGTGTGTTTGTCTTTTATATATATATATATATATATATATATATATATATATATATATATATATATATATATATGTATATATATATATAAAAGACAAACACACTTGTATATTATTACTACCTAAGCTACAACCCTAGTTGGAAAATCATGGTGCTATAAACCCAAGGGCTCCATCAGGGAAAAAATAACCCAGTGAGGAAAACAAATAAGGAAATAAATAAACTGTATATGAGAAGTAATAATAAAAAATAGAATATCTTAAGATCAGTAACAACGTTAGAATACATCTCTCATATATAAACTATGAAGAGAGAGACATGTCAAACTGTTCAACATAAAAACATTCGCTGGAAATTAGAATTATCTCTCTCTCTCTCTCTCTCTCTCTCTCTCTCTCTCTCTCTCTCTCTCTCTCTCTCTCTTCTCTCTCTCTCTCTTTTTTTTGTTATATATATAATATATATATACATACGTATATATGTATATACACAGTTAGATAGATAGATAGATAGATGGGATAGATAGATACCAAGGTTCTGTAAAAGGACCAAGTACAAGTTTAAGGCTAACCTTTTAAGGCCCCAAGGAAAATGAAAGAGCTGAAGCCAAATTTTTTCACCTTTCCTCTGAAGGAAAAAAAAATTGTAAAAAAAAAAAGAAAAAACTTATATAACTACAGATTTCTATTGCAATTCTCTCTTTTTGTTATAAGCCTTGAATCAAAAGCAAAATAACTTTCTCCACTGCCATATGGTCAGTTTGTTTACAATATACAGTACTGTATACACACACACACACACACACACATATATATATATATATATATATATAATGATATATAATATAGACATATATAGATATGTGTGTGTGTATATATATATATATATATATATATATATATATATATATATATATATATATATATATATATTTACAAATATGTGTGTATGTGAACGCAAGTTTAAGTATATGGTACTAACGTCATCTTCATACATATAGAAATGTGCAGTATACACACCTTGATCTTTAAACGGTGATTAACCATTTAAATGCAGATATAAAATATCAAATTAATCACAAGCACGAGGCCCCATCTTTCCCAACGCCGTTGCTCCAAGATGCTTAGGTCATTATGACGTCACAAGTACTTATATGACCAAAGACACGAGATTATTGTGTTTCGCATCACAAAAGACAGCAGCACTTTCTCTGTCTCTTTCAATCATTCAATTTAGTTCTCCCTAAGGAAGGGAGATTGATCATGATTGTGTTTTACAGCGTAAATAAAAATGTAATAAGTCTTCTTGGACTAAATTCAAATGTACGTTTATAATGAAACTCAGTTAAAAAAAGAGAAAAATTAGGTATCATCGTAGGTGGGCAGAGTGAAATTAGTCAAACATGGTTCCATTTGATCATGTAGCTGGGAGTACGTATTTGGTATGGCTTAATTAAGTTCATAAGATTTTTTTCTTATTACAGAAGTGTTTATTTTCTTTCTTAAAACTAGTTTTTCTCTTTCTTTCTTAAGATCTAAACAAATTTCACTTCTCCCCATTCTATTGTCGCTTGACTTTAACTTCCTTTAACACTGTTACTGTTAAGTAAATTAATTTTTTTTTCACTGTGAATAAGATCTAATTCGTTTTTCGTTTCTCAATTTGGTCTCTCCATGTCCATTATCGATGTTCATTTTTTATAAAAACAGGTGTTCATGATTTTAAGTTTGTTTCTCAGCAAATTTTACAAGCATGTCTCCTCTGTAATTTCTTGTGCCTACTCCAAATTTACCTACAGCTTATTCTCCTCTCTTCTTTTCACCTACTTTAACATTGAAATCACCCAAAACATACGTAAATTTGAGTCTTAATGTATTTCACAGATATTTCCAGATCTTCATAAAGAGTTTCTATTTCTTCATCTGAATGTAACGTTGGCAGTGCATACCTTTAAATGATCTTCATTTTATACTATTTATTTAGTTTGCTAATACAAACCTGATACATACACCCATATACACACATACGCACACACATAAATACACACACACACACACACACACACACACACATATATATATATATATATATACCCTTCTAAGTGGGAATACCTTAACGGGGTGAAAAGGTTTATGTATGGCCATGATAGACATAGCAGTAATTGTCAGTGCCTTCTATACTAGGCTGGTTTGCAGTGAGCGATCTGACAAAATCCCCCACCATCAGCAATCAATCCGGCCTGACCAGCGTGGTGATGACAGTGGCCCAACCCCAGACATGAACAGAGACAAGTCTGAGCAGTTTGTCCTACAAAGGACTAGAAACGGCTGCATTTGTTGTTATTGATACGCTTACATACACAAAAACACACACATACACACACACACACATATATATATATATGTGTGTGTGTGTGTGTGAGTGGGTGGGTGGGTGGGCGTGTCTGTGTGTGTTTATATCAGCATGAATGTCTGTGCTTGCCAAGAATGTGAGCGCATGATAGCTATCCATATGTAAACAAACCAAGTTAAGGCCAGGTAAGCGAGTGAAAAATCCCTACTTGGGAGTCGTAAGTGACCGACCGAGGAAGGAGGTGACAGTAGAACGAACGCCAGACGCTCCAAACGTTCACGTGTTTCCTTCTCATCAAGAGCCAAACCGCAA
>NC_090738.1:10632686-10635186 GCF_036898095.1 Palaemon carinicauda | reverse complement strand
GAAGGTGAAATCGGAGAAAGTTATTTTACTAAATATTTGGATAACGTTTTATCATTAATACATCCTGTAGCACTAACAATTGGTCTTATTGGTTTTCCTTGTTTATGGGCCTTAATTGAAGTATAAGAATAGGAAAATGATGGTCCAGTAATAATCAACGAATTATTTAAGGATTTCTCCTTCTTTAGAATTGGTTTTAAGTTTTTGTTAATTTATGATATATACCTTCATCTATGGGATGACCACCTTTCAATCAGGTGACTTAAGAAATGTCGTTGATAATTTCCTTGTCATTAATCCTTTTATTACAATACTATACTTACAGTGGAGAGAGAGAGAGAGAGAGAGAGAGAGAGGAGAGAGAGAGAGAGCCACTTTGTTCCCGTAAAGCGCATTACATGTATCCCGCAGACCCAATAAGCTTAAAGCGATAAAATGTCAATAAGTGCGAAACAAGCGCTGGATTTCCTTGCAAATAGACACTTAATGAAAGCCATGAAATTGCAAGAATACGATTAACAAGAGAGAGAGTAAGGAGCAAGGATTAAGGAAACCGCACAAGCCGGTTTCTTTCCTCTCGTTGGGAAGGAAGTGGTGACTAACTCTGTGATCCTTGGTACGGCACGAAGAATTTCTCATTCCAAACGAGAGAGAGAGAGAGAGAGAGAGAGAGAGAGAGAGAGAGAGAGAGAGAGAGAGAGAGAGAGAGAGAGAATGTTCTAAAGCATTAGTTTACCATACATAATTTAAAGTACAACAGTGGGAAATTGATCTTCCTTCTCCTCTTACTAGCCTTCAACACTGGGACTGGAAGTAAAGCAAAAGAACCAGCCACTATTACCTGTTACGCATACTTGGAAGGCAGGTTATGTGACAAGCGTTGCTTGTTGCATTTTTGCAGGACCTTTGGAGCTTATCAGAACCCTTTTCGAATCCCATATGATAGTGCTGTCAAGATATGCAGAAACGCAAATATTTAAAAAGCGAGAATTTTATAGTCGAGGTGGGCAACGGAAGGAATATTATATTCCTCTCCTTAATGAACCTGTTAGGGTTCTATTGACATAAAGAGTGAATGTTGTACTGCATGTGGTAGTTAATCTGCGTTGCTGTATCTTGTAAATAGCCTATCGTTACTTCTTTTGATAAAATACAAGTGGTAGCACATTGGAAACTTCCGTATCCAGCGCTCGGCCAGACTCGGGTTCAAGACCCGCTCAAGCTCAATAACTTCTGGTACTATCTGCAACCTCACCATCCTTGTGAGCCAAGGATAGAAGAAGGGTTTGGGGAAGCCCATCTTGCTTAGTCATCGTCACCCATTGCCTGCCCTTTTTGGGTGGAGAGGGGCGTTGGGCTCTGATTATATGGATATACGGTCAGTCTCTAGGGCATTGTCACTGTCCCTTACCTCTGCCATTCACAAGTGGCCTTTAAACTTTTAAACCCTTAAAGGTCAGTTTCCAAGACCAAACAGGAAGTAAAGGAAACTTCTAGTAAATTTCCTTGCGCCCAATAAGTGTCACCCTCTTCACGTGACTTCGAAGAAATTCAAAGATCACATTCTGGAACTTGCTAAAAGTTGAATAAGTCTCGTATTTGGAAGACAATATTAAAACCCAATTGAAAATCATATTTTGGGTAAACATCGCTTTTCTGGATCATTTTGATCAAGAAATAGTAAATGTCACGCATTAAACTGAAATTCCCACGACTCTCATGTTAGAAGCCATATGAATATTACCTTCTGGTGATCAAAGATATAAAAGAACACCATCTTAACACACATGTGAAAAGACTTTATGAAAAAAAGTTATTAATTCAGCAGAAAACATTTTGCTAAAATTAGATAACCGGCAATGGAAGAGATACGAGACTACGAACGCCCCCCCCCAAAAAAAAAAAAAAAAAAAAAAAGATAATTCCATGGCATCTAGAGCACTGAAACCCTATACATGTGGAAGCAAAATGAAATTGACTGTTATGGTGCATCAAGAAGAGAAACCATAAGTTGCAAAACTATAATTCTATAGGAACTTGTTTGAGCTCTAAAGACAAAAAGTGCCTTCGTTGACCAGTTTTTTTCCCCCATAGCGAATAATAATCAGAAACATCTCAAATAACAATCACCCTTAGGGCTACAAGTAAGAAGGAAGACGCCTTAAGGAAAAAATACTTAAAGTACCATGTAGCTCTATAAAAATACTGTATAATATCTTGGGTTAATTCGCTTTAATCATCAATTACCATATAAAAGTATAAGGCATGACGACCAGCGACCACATGCTTCCATCCAGACGACCATTCCTAGACCATGTCCGCCTGAGGGGAATTACCTCACATGATAGAAACACGTACACATGGCTTCATACATTCTCGCGAAGACATACACCGACTCACCCTTTCACGGTCTTCTGCTCGCCTTAAAATAGAGATGAAAAAGAAAAGAAAATACGGAGACCTGGAAACTAGAAAGTCAATCGGCACGTGTTTACCAGCT
>NC_090738.1:10625186-10627686 GCF_036898095.1 Palaemon carinicauda | reverse complement strand
GACATCTTTTGACCTTTTCTTTGTGATACGGAAACCAAGACAGACAAGACTCCCTAATCCGGTACGAAAAAAATAGACTTTCTTTTTTATGTGACGACGAACTTTTTGATGAAAAAATTCTCAATAACAGCAAATATTATTCACCTTCACTGATATTTAGCATCCACATTCTAATGCTCTCTCTCTCTCTCTCTCTCTCTCTCTCTCTCTCTCTCTCTCTCTCTCTCTCTCTCTCTCTCTCTCTCTAAACAGACACATGCTTAAACCATTCAATTTTATGCATCATAAACAGGGCAATGCAACATATGTCCGAATTCAAAATCTGCCAATCATCTAAAACAATAGCCTGGCTAGTTTTTCTTTTACATGCGGAGTTTTCATAATTTTTACATTTTCACTCTCAAATACGTTCAGATTACGTAAATTATGTGATCCTCCTCAATATAACTTTTACTTTTTTTCACAAATCCGTAGCCTCAGTAATCTATAACACTGGTTCAGTTTCATGTAAATTTTTATAGAGTGAAACCTCCTTACAAATACTATATACGCACACATAAATGCACACAAACACACAAATATAAATATATATATATATATATATATATATATATATATATATATATATATATTTATATAAAAACATGTATATATATATATATATATATATATATATATATATATATATATATATATATGTATATTAGTGTACGCAACTCGTCAAAAAGGACGGCTAAATATTTGTGGTTTCCGAGTGTACCTCACGGGGTTACTCCCTCGCAATAGGGTATGACTACTCCTTCTCCCCCTACTCGAGGGACACGGAGAGACCGAGTAGTCATATGTTCCGCAATGACAATCAGTGTAACAAGATATATAAATATATATATATATATATATATATATATATATATATATATATATATATATATACATACACACACACACATATATATATATATATATATATATATATATATATATATATATATATATCAAGACACTTGCTCTTTATTATATAGTGGAGATAACTATTATGATGAAGAGCAAATCATACCCCTACTTTTGCATAGTGTTACATAGAAAGTTTTCATCCAATTACAGACGAATTACATCCGATAATATGAGAATTAAGAAGCCGAAATACCAAAATAATAATGCAATAACCACTAAATGTGTCCATTTTCAAATATCTGTCAAAAATCGGAATGAACAGGTGAACAATGATCTGGCCGAAACTAGATTGGACAGACTCTGTTGGACAGGTTTTTCTGCATTTAAGCAGCCAAAAGGAAATAGGGAGTTACTAAAGGTATCGGGTGACGATATCGACACCAGAAAAAGCAAATTTAACGGGAGTATGTATCAACATGTTGATAACCACATTACGTGATGTTGCACCTTATATAAGAGTCCACTGGTTCACTTTCTAGATCTCCGTTGATTCTGCTCTGATTTCCGTTCGAAATATGATCTGGATCAGGGTTACTGAAGTAGAAATGAGGCGTTGAACACTAAAGTAACATTAGTGTTTGGTACCAAAAATATTTAAAAAGCGCTGCATGATTATAGTTACATAATCATGCATCTTCTTTTATTCTTCTGATTTTATTTCGATCACTCTCCTTGAGAATTAAAAATAAAATGTTGGGTGGGAAGAGTTTGGATGCTCATCAACGAACATGAAAACTTTAAACTACAAAACGCAATTTCTTGAAGATTTTTTATTCCACTGACGTTACAATCTGAAACGACATGGACCTGAGAAGATAAAATAGCACAAGAATTTCTGAAGAAATTGCATATTGTAGTTAAATGGTTTAAAGTAACAAAGGATAAGCCCTATTTACATATTGTTAATGACCAGCCCTGTTCTCACCCAAACTGATGAATCAGTATACAGAAACCTTCATCGCTAGCTCATAAGGGCGTCAAGGTTAAATAATCTAGTGAAAAATATTAGGCAGAGACTAGGGGTTGAACTCTCGACCCATGGATTAGGGGGAACAGACGTTTCCACTAGGCTACCACAACCATTAATTGCAGTAATACTCAGTATTTGTAGGTTATATACAGTATATTGTGATGACATTTAGCTCTAAAAAATCCACAAGGACATGCATATATATATATATATATATATATATATATATATATATATATATATATACAGGATATACAGTATATAAATTATATATAGATATATATATATAGATATATATATTTCTTTTCTGTCATGATTCAGCTCCCCCGTCCATCAGGTAGTGGGAGAGTGAATAGTCATACCCTGGAGAGGGGGGGGGGTGCATGTGTGTGCATGTCGATCTAAATATCTAGCCTCCATTTTTGACGGGCTGTATACACTAATATGTATGTGTATGTGTATATACAACAAGGGTGCGTGTGCAAGTGCGTACATATCTATCTAAACATATATTCATGTATATAGTCATACACTTGCTCTTTATTATTTTTGGTACATTTATACAATATAAATATA
>NC_090738.1:10595186-10610186 GCF_036898095.1 Palaemon carinicauda | reverse complement strand
GAAAAGCAGGATGCTATAAGCCCAAGAGCCCAGGGGGTTCAACGGGGAAAAATAGCTCGATGAGGAAAGGAAATGACGAAACAAATAAACTACAATCCTTATAATAAACAATTATAATAAAATATTTCAAAAACAGTAACAACAATAAAATAGATCTTTCATATATAAACTATAAAAAGGGACTCATGACAGCCTATTCAATATAAAAACATTTGCTGCAAGTTTGAACTTTTGAAGTTTAACTGATTCAACTACCTGATTAGGAAGATCATTCCGCAACTTGGTCACAGATGAAATAAAACTTCTAGAATACTGTGTAGTATTGAGCTTTATGATGGAGAAGGCCGGACTATTAGAATTAACTGCATACCTAGTATTACGAATAGGATGGTACTGTCCAGGAAGATCTGAATGCAAAGGATGATCAGAATTAGGAAAAATTTTATGCAACATGCATAACGAACTAATTGAACGAACGAGATAGAGATTAATATGCAGATCAGGAATAAGAAATTTAATAGACTGTAAGTTCCTGTCCAACCAATTAAGATAAGATTCGGCAATTGAAAACCAGACAGGGGAACAACACTCTAAACAAGGCAGAATGAGAAAACTAAAATACTTCTTCAGAATAGATTGATTAACCAAAAACTTTAATCACTTTCTCAATACGCCTTTTTTGTGCAACTGAAGAAGATACAGACCGAATGTGTTTCTCAAAAGTAAATTTGCTATCAAGAATTACACCTAAAATCTTAAGAGTCATACATAGTTAAATATCAACAATGCAGAGATCCGAATGTTGAGGATCGACTGTCCTCGATCTACTAACTATTATACTTGAGTTTCGATAGGGTTGCACTTCATGCCCCTCATTTGCAACATGCACTAATTTTAGCAAGATCTCTACGTGTAACTACTTGGCCTCTCCCTGTCCCTCATGTAGAGGGGAGTGGAAGTAGTCATACCCTTGTGAGAGGGGATACCCTGAGAGGTATACTCGGAAACCACAGCTGTCATGTTGTAGATAGAAAAGGGGGAAGAGTGGAAAGGGTGGAATCTGTGTGTGTACATAACTATCTATCTACATATTTCGCCGTCATTTTTGACGGTTTGCGTACACTAGTTTTTTGTTCTACCAATGATATGCGGAAATTTACTTTTTATTTACTAAAATCAACGAAATGACGAATTTACTTTAATATTGACTAGTTTTCATGGGGTCCTTTTGGAATTAGATGAAAGATCTCCCGAATTTTTGAGAGGGAGAGTGAGGGAGGTAGGGAGAAGGGAGAGCAATTCTTTGTAGGAACGAGTATATACAATTAAAGAAAAATACATTGCATTATTAATATTACACTCAAGCTTTATCATTATTATTATTATTATTATTATTATTATTATTATCATTATCCTTATTATTATTATTATTATTATTATTATTATTATATTATTATTATCATCATTATTATTATTATTATTATAATAATAATAAAAATAATAATATCATCACACATTGTTCCAAAAATTAGATTAATTGCATTGGCGCAAGTAAATTGAGCAATTTTACTTTTATACTGTATGCTCCAGAGTTATTAGTACAGTCAGCCTTTTTTAATAGAGAGAGAGAGAGAGAGAGAGAGAGAGAGAGAGAGAGAGAGAGAGAGAGAGAGAGAGAGAGAGTAATATTTTCTCACAAGTTTACTGTTTATGAGTTGTTGTTTCGCTATATTCAACCTATGATTAACTTCCTAATTTAGGATATGATTATTATTTCTCAATGATTGTTCTATCAACGAAACTCATTGTCGATAATATGAATATGACTAATGATATTTACGATTATTGAGAGAAAAGATATTTCGTTTGACATAGTTTATCTAACACAACTTGAGAGAGAGAGAGAGAGAGAGAGAGAGAGAGAGAGAGAGAGAGAGAGAGAGAGAGAGAGAGAGAGAGAGATGATATATGTCCTCAGTCCATATATATATATACATACATATATATATATATATATATATATATATATATGTATATATGTATACACACACACACATATATATATATATATATATATATATATATATATATATAATATATATAAATATTCAAATAGGCCGTATATTTCTAATGCATTAATGTCTGGAATCTCTTAACGATCTCGGGATCAGAGCCCTAGGCGATATCACACAGAGACAATAGCTTCTGACCGGCCGGGAATCGAATCCTGGTCCAGGAAACTTATATGAACAGTGACATACTACTTGGCCACGAAGAAAGATAAAAGTCAATGACAATTCTTCTGTACTCATACCTGTCGAAATCAGGTTTTTTTCTGCTTAGAAGTGAATATATATAGTACACACATACATATACAGTATATATAAATATACATATATGTGTATATATATATATATATATGTGTGTGTGTGTGTGTGTGTGTGTGTATAGATATATATATGCGTATACATATACATATATACTCCATCGTCTTCTCTTTCTTCCTCTGCTTTTTTAACATTCTCTAGGGATGCATTCTTTTATTCTTAATGTCCATTTATTGCCTGTCACTCTCATTATATGCCCTACTCATGTTTCTTTCTTTCTTTTTCTAACAAGTTGTTAAAATATCCTCCACTTTAGTTTCCTCTCGTATCCATGTCTCTCTTTTACTGTCTTTTAGCGTTATTCTTATCATTGTTCTTTCCATAGCTCTTTGAGTTGTAACTAGTTTATGTTCGAAGACTTTAACAAAGCTCCAAGTTTCTTATGCATAAGTTAATGCTGGTAAGACCATCTGATTATATACTTTTCTTTTTAGAGAAAGTGGCATTTTACTTTTCACAATCTCATATTGTTTACTAAATGCTTTCCATCCCATGCTTATCCTTCTTTTAATTTCGGTCTCGTGTCCTCTGGATACACTTACTGTCTGCCCTAAGTACGTGTACTGTATTCATTAAAAAATATCAGAGGCTCGCCCATAACTTTTATTTGTTGTCTCTCAGCATTTTTATTGAACATTACCTTAGTTTTACTCATATATATATATATATATATATATATATATATATATATATATATATATATGTGTGTGTGTGTGTGTGTGTGTGTGTATGTATCTATGTAAGTAGAGAGAGAGAGAGAGAGAGAGAGAGAGAGAGAGAGAGAGAGAGAGAGAGAGAGAGAGAGAGAGAGAGGGGGGGGGGTATTCATTGAGTATATCCATAGAACTTTAACTTATCTTAAACTAGTAGTATCATAAAATTACAACGGAGTATGAGACGTGATACAGTTAGATATCTAAAAAATGACACTACAGAACTGAGAGTAAATATTTATAGCCCCAGGCATAAAATAAATCACGAAGAGAGAGAGAGAGAGAGAGAGAGAGAGAGAGAGAGAGAGAGAGAGAGAGAGAGAGAGAGAGAGAGAGTTGGCAACATTAAATAGTTGACAAGATATCTCCCTGACTTTCTTTCGCTCAATAAAATAACCTCACGGGGGATAAAATCGAAGTTATAAACTAAAGCTGGAATTTTATGTCTGTCATATCGACGAACCGATCTTTTAGATTTATGGCCAAACCGGAGCTTTCGGAGAGGTGACGTGCTCGAGTAATGGATAAAATCCAAAATGTTCATGGAACATAAAATCAAGTGAAATTTAAATTTTCACACATTTGACCATATCATTTATCTGTCATCTCCCTTATATATATATATATATATATATATATATATATATATATATATATATACATATATATATATATATATATATATATATATATTCATATATTTATATCTATATATTTATATTCATATATATGTATATATATGTGTGTATATATATTTATATATATGTAAATATATATATATATATATATATATATATATATATATATATATATATACATATACATATATACATATATATACTGTATATATATACATATTGTATATAAATATATATATACATATATATACATATTGTGTATATATATATATATATATATATATATATATATATATATATATATATTATACTCCTCCTAAAGTCTGGATTCTCTCTATACTTCGGGATCAGATACCCAAGTGGGAATCAACTCAAAGATAATAGCTTCTGGTTGGCCGGGGAATCGAACCCAGCCTAGGCAACTGAGGTTCCATTGACTAAGTAACTCAGCTCCAAATATAGATTAAAGTTGATGACAATTCTCCCATACTTATACCTGTCAAATTCAGGTTTTTTTGTACCTAGAATTTAAATCAACTCATCTCCACCATTGTAGCTTGTTGTTAAGTTTGTACTTGGCTATGATTAATGATAAATTTTGTACATGTAGACGTGTTTTTCGTATTCCAATCAATGGAACCCGGCCGACCAGAATCTATTATTTTGAGTTGATTCCCCCCTGGATCACTGATCCCAAGGTATAGAGAGAATCAAGATATTAGGAGGAGTATAATATATGGCATATATGAATATTAAAAACACGTCTAAATATGCAAAATTTATCATTAATCATAGCTACGGTGGTGGAGATGGGTTGATTTCAATTCCAAGTACAAAAAACCTGAATTCGACAGGTAAAAGTATGGGAGAATTGACATCAACTTTTATCTTTCTGTGGCTGAGTAGCTAAGTCAATGGAACATCAGTTTCTTGGGCCCGGGTTCGATCCCTCGGCCCACCACAATCTATTATTATTGAGTTGATTCCTCCTTTGGTCTCTGATCCCAAGGTATTAGGAGGAGTACAATATCTGTCTTATATGAATATGAAAAACACGTCTAAATGTGCGAAATTTGTCATTCACACACACACACACACACACACACACACACACACACACACACATATATATATATATATATATATATATATATATATATATATATATATAATTTCTTTCAGGTCACGCTCAGCGGCATTGCCACTCGTATAACTACTCGGTCTCTACCTGTCCCTTGAGTAGGCGGGAGAGAGAGAGAGTAGTTACATCCTGGAGAGGCGGGTACCCAGAGGTACAATCGGAAACCACAACTGCCGTGTTGTAGTTGAAATGGGGGATGGGGCAGGAGGGGTTAAATCTGTGCTTTTGTGCGTATATGTGTACATATATATGTACACACATATATATATATATATATATATATATATATATATATATATATGTGTGTGTGTGTGTATATATATACATACATATATATATAAAATATATATATATATATATATATATATATTATTACTATTATCATTATTATTATTATGATTATAAGCTAAGCTACAACTCTGGTTGACAAAACAGGGTGCTATAAGCCCAAGGGCGAGGAAAGGAAACAAGGAAATAAATAAACTAGAAAAAAAGTAATCAAAAATTAAAATAAAATATTTTAAGAACAGTAACATCAGTGGAAGACTATGGGATAGAGGCTATGGCACTTCCCAAGACTAGAGAACAATGGTGTGATTTCGGAGTGATATTCTCCTAGAAGAGCTGCTAACCATAGTTAAAGAGTTCTGCCTGCACCAAGAGGAAAGTAGCCAATGAACAATTACAGTGCAGTAGTTAACACCTTGGGTGAGGAAAAACTGTTAGGTAATCTCAGTTTTGTCAGGTGTATGAGGACAGGGGAGTATGTGTAAAGAAGAGGCCAGATTATTCGGTGTATATGTGGGTAAAGAAAAAATGAGCTGTAACCACAGAGATGGGTCCAATGTAGTACATTCTGGCAAGTCAAAGGATCCAATAACACTTTAGCGGTAGTATCTGAACGGATGGCTACTACCTATAATATATATACATATATATATATATATATATAGAGAGAGAGAGAGAGAGAGAGAGAGAGAGAGAGAGAGAGAGAGAGAGAGAGAGAGAGAGAGAGAGTTGCAATAGCAATGGGGTACAATGTTTAAAAAAATGTAATTTTAATCGGAAATACTCCGTGAAAATATACTGTTCTCAGTCGTATTTCAGTAAAATACAAGCGACCATAATTTTACCATATTTTGTTCTTATATTTTACAGGTTGGTGAACGTAATATCAGTCCTTTGCGTCAATAAATCCGTTTTTAAAACGGTAAATGGTATAAATGTTGCCAGGTATTTACCGTTTTTTAATGCAAATTTTTAACAGTGGTTGCTCTTAAAACTTTGGAGGGTTCTATTGATAACGTATTAGCCACTAGAGGTATTTCGAAATATACTAACTGCTTTACTACAATATATATTTCAAAGACTGACTTACTGGTCAATATAAAAAATGAGGTAACTCCTGGTAATGGAGGCGAGAAACAATTTTCTAAGCATTTAAAAATATTGAAACTCAGTTTCTTAAAGGTTAATATTCCCCGACAACTACAACAATAGATGCAGCCGTTTCTAATCCACTGAATGCCAAAGCCCTCATCCATATCTTTATTTATATTTGGGGTTTGGCCATTTCATTACCACGCTGGCCATTGCGGATTGGTGAAGGTGGGAGACGTTGTCAGATCGTTGACACAGTAAACCAACCTAGCTTTGTTAATCATGGTGATACACAAATCCTTTCACCGCGTTTAGGTTAAGGTATCTCCACACAGAGAGGGACTCCCCGACATATCATTAATCAAATATTCACATCCCTTGAATATCCAAGCAAACAAAGGAATAAACGGAGTCGGGCACGCAATGCATTCGAATATTCGTTACCCTTTGTATAACAATCATTGCAGCACTTGCGCATTCTTCGAATTCATTCTTATGAAACCAGAACGGAGTTCAGTAAACAAGTGAGCTCTGAGGCCGGTTATTAAGAAACAGGAAGTTGCAAGGTAGCTATTAGACAGGAACAGCCGAATTGGTGAGATTGGTCAAGTCCATGACTGATAAAGAACTCCTTGGCTGGGTGATTTCTATAATAGCCAAAACACACTTAGGTTTAGCAATATGTGCGTTCCAGCGATGGGCGCCGAGGAACAGAGGCAGACTCCATGGAAGATTAATATGGATACTTACGTACACACGTATTGCACAGGGCTTTTGTCTGAACCACCATGGGCCTTTCGTATTTTGAGAGAGAGAGAGAGAGAGAGAGAGAGAGAGAGAGAGAGAGAGAGATTTAATTATCATAGCTTTACAGAAAAGGATTCAATAAACAGCATTGGCAACTCGAAAGCGCATGTCTAAATACAAATTATTTACTTACGAGGTTACGAAATTTCTGTATGAGTGTGGGCCATAAATTTCTCTCCTGTGGAAATACCTGTTTACCACTATAAGAAACTGGAACAATGAATTTCCCGTGAGAACCATATTAGAAAATTAACGCAAGTAATCCAAATCCAATATATCGAGCTGGAAATTTATTACACTATTACTTGTGCATGACAAAAGTGACATTTACAGTATCACAGACGGAAACATTTCAAATGTTCGAATCAGGAGAACGTAATCGTACGTTAGCAACCGGCATGGCAAATCAATCGTCGTGCGTTTCTCGAAAAAGTCGTCGTATTCAATCCAGGCAATCGAATGTCATGCGGTCAGTCACATGTCATGTTCTACAAGCCGGTCATCGTAATCACATCCTGAGTCGCGTAATACTTATAATTAACGGCAGGACTACTCCGTCTAATGGGCGTAATAATTGTAATCATGGACGCACCTGACTGCGAATGTCTCGTGATCATGCGCCAAAAACCTCGTCCGTCTGTTTGTCCGTCGGTCAATGTCTTAAAAGATTCCACACGAAAAAGGGAAGATTTAAATATCCGTTTGTCACGATTTCCTTGTGTTTATCTGCGTATATTTTTCTATTTATCTTTACTCATTTATTACTTTAATACTAGAGTACTAGCTAAATATTTAAATAGATATGCACATACACACACAAACAGATTTAACCTCTACCACCCCTTTACTAACTACATCCCGCTGGTTCGGCCATTTGTGGGGGATTGTGGTTTCTGAGTGTACCTTTTGGAGTAGCCCCTCTAACCAGGGTATGACTATGTTCCATCCCCCTGCCGGTCAGTCAGCGTAACAGGAAAGAAATACATTTATATATATATATATATATATATATATATATATATATATATATATATATATATATATATATATATATATATATACACGCACACACACACACACATATATATATATATATATATATATATATATATATATATATATACAGCCAGGCACTTGCTCTTTATTATATAGTGGAAGATGTATTCCAGTAATAATTTTTTTCTTTCTATTTTTCACTTTCTTTTTATATGAACACATTCTAGTCAACGAAAAAAAAAGCATCCTGAGTTTTAACTGAACTAAAAACTAGAAATTAACACTAAAAAGTTTAAGAATAAATACGATAATTGAATATAAATGTCGAGGAACAAATAACTTAATAACCTGAGATAAAAAGGGCATTGTAAACGACCCCTTATAGAGAGGTGACATCAATGCGGGCAGAAATTTACAGAAATCAGAGACAAACTTCTTTTTTTTTTTACAGATATTACCAAATCATAAAAACGACGGTAAAAAAAATTGCAAAATTAAATGTAAAAGATAAACCACTACAAGAGAAAGGCAAAAAAATCATAGATTGCAGCAGATTATCATTATTATTACTAGCTATTATTTTAGAAGCTTGCATGATAATTACCTCTCTGTCGTGGAAAGTCATTCGATAAACCACTTGAAAAACTACAAGTCACTCTGGTGACCATATTGGTTTATGGCATAATATGGAATAGTCGGCATCTTTGTTTATTTGTTACTCAAGAGCAAGCATGAGCGCGCATGCGTGCATGCATGGCTATATACACACACCGATGATCAAAGGCACCCAAATGAGTTCGAAAGCACACCACTAAATGGGCGATCAGGCTTTAGGAGGAATTACGCATGTGCGAATTTATTGCGTATCTTATCAGACCCAAATCCGATTGTTTTTAGTCTTGAGCAATTGGCTTTGTCCGTTTTCCAGGAATATATTCTAGAGAAATCATCTCTATAATAAAAAGCAAGTGATTGTACACACACACACACACACACACACATATATATATATATATATATATATATATATATATATATATATATATATATATGTACATAAATAATAATATACAGTAAATATATATATATATATATATATATATATATATATTTACTGTATATATATATATATATATATATATATATTTCTTTCCCGTCATGCTCAGCGGCACTGTCCGACGTATAACTACTCGGTCTCTTCTCGTCCCTCTGGCAGGAGGAGAGGGAGTAATCATACCTTGGTGAGAGAGGGTACCGCGAGAAGTACACTCAGAAACCACAAACTCCCACAAATTGCCGAAACTGCCGTGTTGTACTTTGGAAAGGGAAAGAGGTGGTAGGAGTTGAATGCGTGTGTGTGTGCATATCTAACTGAATATCTAGCCGTCATTTTTGACGGATCGCGTAAACTAGTTTGCATATATTTTGCATTCATAAGGACATTTCTTCGTTACTGGGACTGGCTGGAAATAATTGCATTAATATTATCACCTCGAAGATTACCACAGATATAATAGTTGAGAAGTATATATAACTTCATATTGATAAGGTAATAATTGCATATAAATACAGAATTACTTACATACACGTATCAATAAGAAAAAATAGAGCCATAGATTCAGACGATGGTAATGTTATTATTACAAAGAAATATTTTATGTAAGCAAATAGATATTTCCAAAGCATGAGATTTATACCAAAAGTAAATGGGTTTGCGTAATGATTTTATTTTCTAGAGTTCTTGAATATTAAAAACGAATTCCTTACGCCTTCCTACAAACCCCCACACATCCAAAACCCAATTTGCCCATTTATGAGGCTACAGTGGAACCCAATCGCCTCACACCTGATTCCTACAGTAAATTGCAGGTTTTTCCGCATCATTATTCGTGATCCAAGCACACATAGTCAAAGGAGTTTACAGCTTTTAGCTTTTACTGGCGGTCGTCTATCAACTAAGAGATCTGAGTAAATGTTGCCTCACTCCCCTGATCGTGTACCAGTAGCTTTTTACATTTCAAAATTCTTTAACTGAAAAATATCTACCTATATTATCATCATTACTATCATTATCAAAATCCCTCCGGCAAGGTTATAAAATCGAGTCGGTTTATTTATTTATTTATCTGATTGTGGACAGGATTATGTAAAAATAACTCGACGGGTTTTGACGAAATTTTCACTATAGATAGATCTTTGGCAATGGACGACCACATTAAAGTCTGGAGATGATCCGGATACGGATACGGATTCTAGATCCGGATGTCCATTTTTCACCATTTTAAATATAACATCAAATGGAATTGACGAATTTCGACGATATTTCCATTACTTATAGATCTTAGGCCATGGACGACTCCATTAACCTTTGGCGGAAGACAGAATCTCTTATTGCATTGGTTTTTATTATTATTATTATTATTACTATTATTATTATTATTATTAAAAGCTAAGATACGTCCCTATTTGGAAAAGCCAGAGGGAAGGAAATAAGGAAATAAACTACAAGGGGAGACATACAAAATTAAAATAATATATCTTAAGAGCAAAAACAATTAAAATAAAATATTTTGAGAACAAAATCAATGTAAAACTACAAGATTCAATTCACTGTGCAGATCTCAGCCCTAAACATCTCAGTCTTTTCAGATCTTCCCATGGACGAAAGATGTGCAATGAGCATGCTGGTAAACAGATCATGTTACGCCCATTAGGCGCTTATGGGCTCTTAATGGAACCATTTGACGTGCGAAATGAAGCTGGACTCGCTCATACCAAACGAGCGATGACTTTGCATGGCGTAATTCAATCTACATTATATAAAAAGAGACAATCATGCTATAACATATTGCAAGTTGCTCAAATGCACAAGCAAAATAGGGTGATTTGCTTCGCGAACTACAAATCAAAATTGTATTCTGTAGGAATGTAATTTAATAGTATTCGGTCTCTAGAGAAAATGACTTCTTTTTCTGTATAGTATACGGTTACGCATCTTAGTTCAGCAGCTATATATCTATTTGACAAGAGAAGACTAGAATTAATAAGGATTCTGAATATTTAACATGCTTCGGACATACGTGAGAGAGAGAGAGAGAGAGAGAGAGAGAGAGAGAGAGAGAGAGAGAGAGAGAGAGAGAGAGAGAGACGGTAAAATATATATTTTATACAAACACCTACACACACATGAATATATATATATATATATATATATATATATATATATATATATATATATATATATATATATACATATACACACAGTGTATAATGAGAGATAATGAGCGAGTATGTGTTCACACGTGCGTATATACACGAAGACATTACCCAGATAACAAGAAATGAGCGATCTGCATTGCACAGTAAACACAGAACGCATAACTCGTCAGCGAACCGAAACTCGGTAACAATTCCTCATTAAATAAAATCACGCTAACACAATACCTAATAACATCAGGAGGCGTTCATTGCTCCAAGTGCTTTTCTTATTTATCGTAATCTATTGAATGACTGCACGAAAATTTCCATCCTAATCTATTCCCATTGTTGAACTGAAATTTGTAATGAAATTTCAACTGGATTATCACATTGCAACAGTGTAATTTATATATAGATTTGTATTACACCTCGTTCTGGTCCATAATAACAACGCATTATTATGGTTACGAGATAATATAGATAGTGTATATATATATATATATATATATATATATAAATATATATATATATATATATATATATATATATATATATATGTATAAAGTATATATATATATATATATATATATATATATATATATATATATATATATATATATATATATTATATTTATATATACATATATATATTTATATTCAAATATGCCATATATTTTTGATGCATTAATGTCTGGATTCTCTTAGCGACCTTGGGATCAGAGCCCCAGGCGAAATCACACAAAGACAACAGCTTCTGACCGACCGGGAGTCGAACCCTGATCTAGGAATATTGTATTAACATTGACATACCACTTGGCCACGTGGCCACCAGGGTTCGACTCCCGGCCGGTCAGAAGCTGTTGTCTTTGTGAGATTTCACCTGGGGTTCTGATCCCAAGGTCGTTAAGAGAATCCAGATATTAATGTATCAAAAATATATGACTTATTTGAATATAAGAAACGTCTAAATGTGCAAAATTTATCATATATATATATATACATATATATATATATATATATATATATATATATATATATATATATATATATATATATACATATCTATTTCTATCTATCTATCTATTTATCTACCTATATATATATATATATATATATATATATATATATACTTTATATATGTATATATATATATATATATATATATATATATATATATATATATATAAATTTTAGCCATTACTAGTCCACTGCAGAACAAAAGCCTCAGACATTTCCTTCCAATTGCGTCTGTTTTTCTCTTTTTATGCAAGTCCACACTCACAAGCTTTCTTCGTTTGTCAATCGATCGTCTTCTTTTCCTTCCCATGGTTCGCTTGTAATCTCTAGAGATCAATTCTATTATTCTTAATGTCCATCTATTGTCTATCATTCTCATTACATGTCTTGCCATGTCCATTTCTTTTTCTTCTAAGTTGTTAGAATATCTTTTACCATCGTTTACTCTCGTATCAATGTTGGTCTTTTTCTGTCTCTTAGTGTTATTCCCATCATTAAGGCAACTCCCCACTTTGACGTATCAATAGAGAGGGAGGAAGGCCAACAGCCACGCAAACCATGCAGTTAGGTGGCAAGAAGGGAGGGATGGGGTAGGGTAATAGCTAGCCTAGGCCATAGGTTAAGGGTATCGCCTAGCCATGGCCATTGGCTAAGAAAGACAAGCATGCAATAAAGCAAATATCTAACCTAGAATAATAAAACACTTGTAAGAGCATATAAACAACATACTTAAACTGGGCTAGCTAAGATATTCATATAAAACACCGAGGTATTTGGACATATGAGCAACCGGCTTCGAACATGCGGCCCAAGCTATATAGAAACAGATGCATCGGTAAAAATACTTATGGGAGATGCAAAATTCTCCACAAAAAACAAAGGTTGTACTCAACCGATGATGAAGAAGAAAGGACGTCCATATCTAATAAAGTACAAAAAACTTTGAAAAACAAAACAGAGAAACCCCAAGTGTGCAATCAAAAGGGTGCTGCTATAAGGAATGGCGAGCTAGCGACCGTGGTTACATAACAAACTGGGATCGGAGTTGTAATGGCTCACCCACGTATCCAATCCTATCCCATATCCTTCGAGACAAGATTAATTTTATTTGGGGAAGAATCGCCGTGGTTGTTTTAAACACGTCCCTGTTACATACACGATATCTTTCAGGATATTCGTTCCGGGGGTCATAAACCTGTGATACCTCTACAGGTAAAATTATTTAGTATATCACTTGCAGTAAATATCCCAAGTAGGAAGCTGCCTAAGAGGAACTTCCATCAGGACAACGTGGCTATCTCACCCAAAGTAGATTTTTAATACGTCAAAATCCTTTTATTCTTTCCATAGCTCTTTGAGTTGTAGCTAGCATAATGTTCTAGGGCTGTAGTATGGTTCCAAGTTTATGATACCCATTTCAATACTGGTAAGACCATCTAATTAAATACTCTTCTTTTTAGAGAAAGTGGCATTTTAATTTTCATAATCTCATTTCGTTTACCAAAAGCTCTCTATCCCATTCTTATTGTGCGAGGCACCAGAGAGAGGTGAATGCGACTAACTTTATTTCAACGGACCATGAGTTTATATATAGGGATTTGCGAGCAAGATCATTACAAAAATTCAAACATGATAAAGCAGGAGCTAGCATGATAACACAGATTGGTCTATCAACAGTGCAGGGAAGAGCGAGTGATTAAATAAAAAATAAAAACAGTTCCAATGTACGAGCGTGCATGAAACACGTGCCGTGTCTTATCCTTCTTTCAATTTTGATATCGTGTCCTTTGGAAACACGTACTGTCTGTCCTATGTACGTATGTTTGCCAAAATCTCTCGAGGTTCTTCCATTACTCTTATTTGTTGTCTCTCTGCATTTTCACTGAGCATTATCTTAGTTTTACTCGTATTTATTTTCAGTCCTATATTATTGCTTTTTCCATTAAAATCTTTAGCAATTCCTTCCACAATTACTCAACTATGTCATCTACAAATCTTGAGTTGTTAAGATATTCCCAATTAATATTAATGGCTGCATCTTTATGAGTGTGTGTGCAAATATATTCATGAGAGAGAGAGAGAGAGAGAGAGAGAGAGAGAGAGAGAGAGAGAGAGCGCCAGGCAACCATATTAATTACACCTCGATGCACACCTTCCTTCTAGAGGCAATTTGGTCATAAAAGACTAAAGGTAATGGGATCTTTTTAAGGATTCGTCTTTGATTTCGACAGAACATTACAACCAGTGACACGTTGTGTAACAGATTTTTAAAAAAAAAGCGGGGTGGGGAGAGGTTTACTCTTATACCTTACTAAAACGGGGGTGGAGTTACTCCAATACCTTTATTAAATCCACCGCACCTTTCTATAAGGTCATGAAGTTACTAATGGGGAGGCAAACTGAGAAAAATGGCAAACGTAATATCGCCTTCACAATTATGATTCTACACTGCAAAGTCCAACAGTTGGATAAAGACAAATAAGAATTATAACAACAGAAAAATATGGAGAAGAAATAGATCAATATTAAACAGCTGATTTGTTATGATTTTGAAATAGAGACAGTTCATCATTGGTTTAACAAAATTAGTGCTATTGGAGTTCTTTGAGTCTAAAGTCAAATAGAGTAAATAATGAAATTGTCCAAACAGGATGAACAAGGGAAAATCTTCCCTATATAATAAAGAGCAAGTGTCTATACACACGCACACACACACACATATA
>NC_090738.1:10587686-10590186 GCF_036898095.1 Palaemon carinicauda | reverse complement strand
TTTATAACTCAAAGAGCTACGGAAAGAATAATGATGGGAATAACACTAGAGACGGAAAAAACAACAACACGGATACGAGACCAAACTGAAGTAGAAAATATTGTAATAACTAGTAAGAAAAAGAAATGGACAATCAATAAGAATGACACACAAAAGATGGACATTAAGAATAACAGATTGGGTCCATAGAGATTGTAATAATAGGAGGGGAAGGAATAAAAGACAATGGATTGACGAACTAAGAAAGTTTGTGGGTATAAACTGGCATAGAAAGACCATAAACAGACGTGAGTGGAAGGACATGGCCGAGATTTTTGTCCTGCAGTGAACTAGTTACGGCTGATGATGATGTATATTATGATTTGTCAAACATGGTTACGAAACGATACACAAAGTAACCTGCTAAAAAGAGATGCCTTTTCAAGATAAAACCTTAAAATATTCTTTATCTGTCGGGCCTTAAATATCCTCCCAAAATTTTGTTATAAATACCGTAGATGGAAAAATATAAATATATACAATCAAGAGGTATAGACCACTTTAATACTATCTTTAGCATTTATTCAGCATTACCTGTCTATAAAAATTTTCCAACAGCTGAGGCTGGTCTATATACTGGTGATAATACTGGCAATGTTGGGGCAAGAGGTAAGGAGGGGTTTCGTGAGTGGGAGGAAATTGAAAGAGTGGGGGGGGGGGGGGGGGGGGGGGGGTTGGATGGATGCAATAGGAAGGCGACTATTTTGCCGTGACAGATCCATCGTATTTCCTTCACGTATCTTCCAAGATTGCGATCCGTGACTGAAGCTGATAAACTGAACTGTCACATAAATCGCAGCGATAAAAGTGATCTTTTTTTACGCATCGCTGACTGTTGTTGTTTTTTTTCTTTCTTTTTTCAAAATAAAGGTATTTAGAAAAGAGAACGGGTTGAAATCCCATGCAAGCGACGCAATGCAGAGCGTTGCAACATTTTCCGATTGCGTAAAATAAGCGTAATGGTCGATACGATATCGTTTTCTCTTATTTATTTATGTATCGTTTGGTATCCGGATTTACTTTTACTCCCAAACTATTGACTAACGATGATTACGTTTTTCGGTTTGACAAAATTTCAGTCGTATGTGATCGTGATTTCATTGCGAGCCATTTTTGGAATAATGATAATAATAATAATAATAATAATAATAATAATAATAATAATAATAATAATAATAATAATAATAATAATAATAATAATAATGATGATGATAATTTTCATGGCGAGCACTTTTTGAAATAATAATAATAATAATAATAGTAATAATGATAATAATAATAATAATAATAAAAATAATAATAACAGCAACTAAAATAATAATAATAATAATAATAATAATAATAACAACAGCAACTAAAATAATAATAATAATAATAATAATAATAATAATAATAATAATAGAATCATATGAAGGAACTTAAACTAGGAAGAGAAACCCATATTTAGGGCAAACACTTGAAATACTACTACTACTGATAATACTTTACATAAGTTTTTCAAAGAGAGAGAGAGAGAGAGAGAGAGAGAGAGAGAGAGAGAGAGAGAGAGAGAGAGAGAGAGAGAGAGAGAGAGAGAGAGAGAGCTCATACTGCTAATCCTACAAAATCAAAAATTATTGAAGAACTTCTTCTCAATTCCACGTTGCTATTTGTAATCATGAAATTTCCACCTTGAAAAAATAACAGTAATGGAGACGATGGTTCAAAATGAACATCAAAGATAATTATGAAATATCGATACCATATGTAACATATTCTGAAATATAAATCTCATTTACATAATAATAATAATAATAATAATAATAATAATAATAATAATAATAATAATAATAATAATAATATCCCCATATAATAAAGAGCAAGTATCTCTCTCTCTCTCTCTCTCTCTCTCTCTCTCTCTCTCTCTCTCTCTCTCTCTCTCTCTCTCTCTCTATATATATATATATATATATATATGTATATATATATATATATATATGTATATATATATATATATATATATATATATAAATATAAATATATATATATATATATATATATATATATATATCTATATCTATCTATATATATATATATATATATATATATATATATATCCGGTCATGTTCAGCTTTCCCCGTTCCTTGGGTAGGAGGGAGAGTGAATAGTTATACCCTTGTGAAAGAGGGGTGCGTGTGTGTGCATATCTATCTAAATATTTAGACGTCATTTTTGACGGGTTGCGTACAATAATAATAATAATAATAATAATAATAATAATAATAATAATAATAACATTTGAAACTGAATGAAAATTTGACACCAATCACTCCAATAAATGTTGACTACTATTCTAACAAAAATACAGGCATACCGTACGCTTTGATAGATAATATTTGATCATTGTTAACAAGGATTTCTCAAACCTGGAGTGCGAATGTAATAACTCGTTCAACGCAGAAAAATCATAATTGATGAAGAG
>NC_090738.1:10555186-10565186 GCF_036898095.1 Palaemon carinicauda | reverse complement strand
GTTCGATTCCCGGCCGGAGCCAAGCTCTTGTCTTTGTGTGATTTCGCCTGGGGCTCTGATCCCGAGGTCGTTAAGAGAATCCAGACATTAATGTATCAAAAATATATATGGCTTATTTGAATATATATATATATATATATATATATATATATATATATATATATATATATATATATATATATATATATATACATATGAATGAATGAATGGTAGTTGCGTAAGTGAGCCAAACACAAGACCTACAGAAAGAGTGGCCAAACACATCATAACAGTTGCTTCGTTACGTAGCCTAATTGGATATCATTTACTGACATGAGCGAATGTGTAAAAAACCTCTAAACACACACAAACACACACACACACACACACACACACACACATACACAGGTAAACCTACATAACTAATACAGGTTATCTACCAAACATTCTTGACCGAGTCAATCTGGACCATCAAGTCAGGTTGCTTGCAAATCACTCATCATTATTCAGGAGACAAAATTCTCTCGAACTTTGCTCTTTTCTCTCAAGGGCGATTTCTCTTCTCACAAGCTGACTTATTATTCTATTTAGCTGTGTGACTGGCTCTATGTCTGTGTATGCCTGTCGGTTCTCTGACCAAAAGTCATCTCCCCTATATGATAAAGAGCAAGTGTCTGGATGTATATATGTAACGATCAGCAGGATGGCCAGACGTATATATACTCGGTACCTCCTCGTTCATGGGGTAAGGAGAGGGAGTAGTCATACACAAATAAGAAGGGGGTTGTAATTAGGAAACAGGTAGGGGGTGGGAAGGGTTGAATCTTTGTGTACGTGTGCACGCATGCATTTTTATAGTATGGCATATACTGTAGGTGATGTCGATTATGTCTTTTCACTTTCTGCACAAGAGTTCGCTGACACTGAACTCGGAAAACTGCAGCGCAGAAGAGGCTCCTTAATCCCCTGCCGAGACGACCCTTGTCCCACTTGAATCGAACAAGTGTTAAACGGTCACGCTCGTTAGATTCCAGACGTTGATGATGGCGTCAAATCTTTTTTCTGTATGTAACCATCCTTCACGTGCATTATTTCCACCGAGGGAAGGTAGGATTTCTCTCTCTCTCTCTCTCTCTCTCTCTCTCTCTCTCTCTCTCTCTCTCTCTCTCTTAATCCCTACTTCTATCCCAAAATAGCGAAAAAGTAATATTAAGTCTACTTCAGACCTAATTATCCTTTTCCATACTCTCTCTCTCTCTCTCTCTCTCTCTCTCTCTCTCTCTCTCTCATATGATACTACTTAGGATTAAGAGCCTCCAAAAGAACGTCGAATGAAAAAGTTTACGCGATAAAAAGATAAACATCTAGGTTTCACTAAAAATGAAAGCTGGAGATGAATGAGATCAAGAGATGGGGGATGCTGTAGAAGGCGGAGTGAGTGCCAACCTCTCTCTCTCTCTCTCTCGCTCTCTCTCTCTCTCTCTCTCTCTCTCTCTCTCTCTCTCTCTCTCTCTCTTACCAACCCCCATACTCTCTCAATGTCATCAAGAGGATCTATATTAAGATGGAGGGTTATAAGGAAGTAACCGAAAAGTGACCCAAATAATGGAATAGAAATAATATATAAAGTTTAAAACATAAGTTGAAATGAAACCAGTCCAAAATAGAGTAAATGAGACAAGAATCAAATACATATGAAAAGAATCGAGCACATTTTATATGTGAAAAAAAGTGACCTCATAGTGAGATGAATCCAAACAAACCGGTAATGGAATAAATAGGAATGAAATGAACACGTGAAGAAGAAAAGGGGAATAAAGAAAACTTGATATTGCAAAAAAGGGGAAAACTTTGGGAAAATTCTCGAGTAGTGAAAATCCCCAGATAGAGAAAGGAGGAATAAAACAGTCCGATGATAGAAAGAGAGAAGACAGAAAATGAATAATGAAAGAACCCTAGAGAAAACTTGCCATGAATAAAAAGTCAACCTAATGCAGAGGTTGAAAATAATAAACCAACTGGGGAGAGAATAAATGATAAAAGGAGGAAGAGAAATAATGAGATAATTGCATACAAGAACGATTAAGAAAATGAAAGGGAAATGAAAAATGGAGAGAAAGGAATATTACACGAAAGAAAAAACGAGGAAAATGGCTATACAAATGGAACGAATAAATGAAAACGTTAAAAGGAAGAAAGAAACCAAAACAAGAGGAAGATAATATTGGAATGAAGGAAAAACACCATAAGAAAAGTTGTTCATGAAGAACACAATTTTTTTTTTTTTTTTTTTTTAAGAGAACTATCCTCTGATTGTAGGAAAAGATCAAACAACCGGATAGAGGAGAACGTGTAAATGAAATGAAGTAAATATGAACTATTTAAATGGTATAAAGAGACTCGTTTTGAAAGAAAATAAATGAGAAGAATAATTATTGGTATGAAAATCGAATGCAACGTGAAGGAATTTAGAATATTAAATATATAAAATAAAAATGAATAAATATGGAGGACTCAATGCCATCTGAAACCGTAACAAGATGACATAAAAATAACAGGAAATATATAGAAAATAAATGTCATTATTGTTTATATTTGTAATGTACACTCGAACTTTCTTCTTAGTGACATTGGTAAGTGATATAAAAAAAAAAAATCAAACAATAAAACACAGCTATTGATGAAAGCATTAACTTTGGGTAATATAAAATTTAAGACCAAATTTTGCAGCATTGTTAATATGTCGAATTACAGTACCAACAATCACATTCGTGGCTCATGCTGACTACTTTTACGTCTCATGTCATTCATCAATATCATCTTCAGTGTCATGATAATTTTTTGTCTCGTTACTGATAGTAAAGGCAATGGAATAACGAACAGAGAGAGAGAGAGAGAGAGAGAGAGAGAGAGAGAGAGAGAGAGAGAGAGAGAGCACCAACCGAGAAACATCTTACAAGATCAGGGTCACCTGAACTCTCTTCTGAACTTTCTCATCTGGACGAGAAGTAAAATGAAGGGGGGGGGGTAGAGGAAGGAAGGAAGGGAGGAGAGGGAAGTAGCGAATGAGGAAGTAAAAAAAAAAAGCGAAGAATGAAAGAAAAACAAAATGGGAGTAGAAAAAATGTAGGATTTAAATATCAGTGTTGGATATTGGTATATGGGGAAAGTGGAATGCCAAGCGAGTTGTTATAAAGAACTGGAATTCAGTAATGAACTTCCCTCACGCCCTTATTTAAATGACTCTCCTTCATCACAGATGCCCAACAGCAGGATGTTCAATGAAGTGGGAGAAGGCAGGGGAAGGGGAAGGGGTGTGTATGAGGGGGAGGGGGTAGTTAAGATTGGGTAGGTCAACTAGCCGTGTGCTCGACTCCGCTGGCCACTCGTACGTGGCCTGAATCGCCAAAAGTCCTCTATATCACCCGGCGAATGTCTGCCCAATCTGCACTATATTGCTACGGTTAAGGACCACATACATATAGACCTTGGTAAGGTGGAGAATGCCAGGTAGGTAGGAAGGTGGATGGGCTTAATTAAAACGGACTGCAGCTCTTAGGGGGTTAGAGATTGAGGCACTGGAGGAGTACACTCTCTCCATTTCCTACAGTGGCAGGGGGGCATGTTTCCCTTATTGTTTTCTATGGGTGGTATGCCTTTACATTACAACCCGTTATTTACCAGCGCTTCTGAGGGTCCGATCTCGGGAGTAAATGGTGTTTCATGATAGCAACTGGGGGAGTGAAGCGAGAGTTAAAGGTAATGATTTACGGAAATTAGAATAAGAAGAGAAATTGGAGGGTTGGGATCATAAACTTCAGCTCAAGGAGAACGAATATGCTTATGGAGGTATTATAAGAAATGGGTTTCACATACGAATCAAGATAAATACTGCGTTGGCTGTTATTGTTTTCACAGAATACGTATATCAGGTAATGTCGAGAAATGGGCATTGAACTGGTCAATTTCAGGAAAGGAAAACTGTAAAAAAATTATGTACAATATTTACACAATAAGAAAAAAAACACTAAATAGAAAAGTAAAAAAGGAGGATGAAAGAAAAAGTTCAGATAGATAAAAAATATATCTATATAAAAGGCACTGAAATAATACACACACACACACACACACACACACACACACACACATATATATATATATATATATATATACATATGCGTGCGTGTGTGTGTTCATATTTGTATAATTGTGTACATGAATAAACATTTCATATTTCACGGTTTAAAAGAAATATTAGTACGGTAAATAAAACACTGACATGCCAAACATACACACGTGTGTAGCAATTGAAAGTCGCTGACAATGATAATCCATTATACACACGTACCATCCACATCTACATCCACAAACACACACATAAAATTTATATATATACATACATATATATATATATATATATATATATATATTATATATATTGCTTATTTTTGCTAGAGAGAGAGAGAGAGAGAGAGAGAGAGAGAGAGAGAGAGAGACAGAGAGAGAGAGAGAGAGAGAGAGAGAATGCTATTGGTCTATTTCTTTTCTGCTACAGCTACAGAGCTACGCATTCTTTCGTAAAAACACAATAAAAAATATTCACGAGGCCGGAATTATTTGTTTTCTTCAATATTTCCAAAGAAAAAGAAGCCTTCCACTTTTTAAACGGTGATGTTTTCAGCCTTGTAACCCACTAAAATTAGTTATTCGCCAAAATAATTTGAGAATAAGTATATAAATAAACTCAAAAGTTTATTTTCTACAAAACATCACTTTTCAGAAGTCTAAATTTCCCTTGCATTATATCAAATATTTTCTTTATCAATACCTTATCTTTACATGGATATGCTGAGTGTATTGTCAAAAGAATTTGTTTTTAAAGGAATGTTTATGCTGCTCAGGTGAAATATTCGAGATAATTTTTTTTTCGAATGGCGATGAAAATACCATAGTATAAGTTTTTTTCCCCCGGCAAATATTCCACAGTCTAGGTTTTTTCTCAGTAAAATCAAGTTCAATCGTAAATTTTTTCTCAACAAAATCCCAGTCTTAGTTTTTCCTCAGCAAAATCCTACCGTTCAATTTTTATCTCAGTAAAATCCCAGGTTAAGTTTTCTTCTCATTAAAATCAAAGTCTAAGCATTTTATTCAGTAAAATCCCACAGTTTAAGTTTTTCTTCGGTAAAATTCCTCAGATTATATTTTTTTCTCAATAAAATTCCAGATTAATTTTTTTCTCCCTAAAATCCCAGGTTAAGTTTTTCTTCTGCAAAATACAGGTATAAGTTTTTCCATCAGTAAAATCACAGTTTAAGTTTTTCCTCGATAAAAGCCCACAGTTTAAGTTTTTTTTCAGTAAAATCCCACGGTTTGAGTTTTCTCCTCTGTAAAATCACAAAGTCTGAGATTTTTCCTCAGAAAAATCCCAAAGTCTAGGTTTTTTCCTCCTTAAAATCCCAAAGTTTAGGTATTTTCCTTTGTAAAATCCCTAAGTCTAAGTTCCCTCCTCTGGAAAAACACAAAGTCTAGATTTTTCTTCCGTAAAATCCCAAAGTCTAAGTTTTTTCCTCTACAAAATCCCAAAGTCTAGGTTTTTTCCTCAGTAAAATCTCAAAGTTTAGGTATTTTCCTTTGTAAAATCCCAGAGTCTAAGTTTCTTCCTCTGTAAAATCCCAAAGGCTAGGTTTTTTCCTCCGTAAAATCCCAGAGTCTAAGTTTTTTCCTCAACAAAATCCCAAAGTCTAGGTTTTTTCCTCCGTAAAATCCCAGAGTCTAAGTTTTTTCCTCAACAAAATCCCAAAGTCTAGGTTTTTTCCTCCGTAAAATCCCAGAGTCTAAGTTCCTCAACAAAATCCCAAAGTCTAGGTTTTTTCCTCTGTAAAATCCCAGAGTCTACGTTTTTTCCTCAACAAAATCCCAAAGGCTAGGTTTTTTCCTCAGTAAAATCCCAAAGTCTAGGTTTTTTCCTCAACAAAATCCCAAAGGCTAGGTTTTTTTCCTCCGTAAAATCCCAAAGTCTAGGTTTTTTCCTCTACAAAATCCCAAAGTCTAGGTTTTTTCCTCAGAAAAATCCCAAAGTCTAGGTTTTTTCCTCTGTAAAATCCCAAAGTCTAGGTTTTTCCTCAGTAAAATCCCAAAGTCTAGCTTTTTTCCTCTGTAAAATCCCAAAGTCTAGGATTTTTCCCTACATAAAATCCCAAAGTCTAGGTTTTTTCCTCTATAAAATCCCATAGTCTAGGTTTTTTCCTCTATAAAATCCCAACGTCTGAGTTTTTTCCTCTATAAAATCCCAAAGTCTAGGTTTTTTTCCTCTATAAAATCCCAAAGTCTAGGTTTTTTCCTCAACAAAATCCCAAAGTCTAGGTTTTTTCCTCAACAAAATCCCAAAGTCTAAGTTTTTTTCCTCTATAAAATCCAAAAGTCTAGGTTTTTCCTCTATAAAATCCCAAAGTCTAGGTTTTTTCCTCTATAAAATCCCAAAGTCTAGGTTTTTTCCTCTATAAAATCCCAAAGTCTAAGTTTTTTCACCTATAAAATCCCAAAGTCTAGGTTTTTTCCTCTATAAAATCCCAAAGTCTAGGCTCTATAAAATCCCAAAGTTTAAGTTTTTTCCTCTATAAAATCCCTAAGTCTAGGTGTTTTCCTCCGTAATATCCCAATGTCTAAGTTTTTTCCTCTATAAAATCCCAAAGTCTAGGTTTTTTCCTCTATAAAATCCCAAAGTCTAGGTTTTTTCCTCTATAAAATCCCAAAGTCTAAGTTTTTTCCTCTATAAAATCCCAAAGTCTAGGTTTTTTCCTTTATAAAATCCCAAAGTCTAGGTTTGTTCCTCTGTAAAATCCCAAAGTCTAGGTTTTTTCCTCAACAAAATCCCAAAGTCTAGGTTTTTTCCTCTGTATAATCCCAAAGTCTAGGATTTTTCCTCTGTAAAATCCCAAAGTCTAGGTTTTTTCCTCTGTAGAATCCCAAAGTCTAGGTTTGTTCCTCTGTAAAATCCCAAAGTCTAGGTTTTATTCCTCTATGAAATCCCAAAGACTAGGGTTTTTCCTCTATAAAATCCCAAAGTCTAGGTTTTTTCCTCTGTAAAATCCCAAAGTCTAGGTTTTTTCCTCTGTAAAATCCCAAAGTCTAGGTTTTTTCCTCTGTAGAATCCCAAAGTCTAGGTTTGTTCCTCTGTAAAATCCCAAAGTCTAGGTTTTATTCCTCTATGAAATCCCAAAGACTAGGGTTTTTCCTCTATAAAATCCCAAAGTCTAGGTTTTTTCCTCTGTAAAATCCCAAAGTCTAGGTTTGTTCCTCTATAAAATCCCAAAGTCTAGGTTTTATTCCTCTATGAAATCCCAAAGACTAGGGTTTTTCCTCTATAAAATCCCAAAGTCTAGGTTTTCCCTCTATAAAATCCCAAAGTCTAGGTTTTTTCCTCTACAGAATTCCAAAGTCTAGGTTTTTTCCTTTATAAAATCCCCAAGTCTAGGTTTTTTCCGCTGTAAAATCCCAAAGTCTAGGTTCTTTCCTTTGTAAAATCCCAAAGCCTACGTTTTTTCCTTCATAAAATCACACAGTTCAAGTTTTTTTCTCAGTAAAATCCCAGTTTAAATTTTTCCTCAGCAAAATCAAAGCCTAAGTTTTTCTTCAATAAATCGCCCAGTTCAAGATTTTCCTCAGTAAGATTTCGCAGTTTAAAATTTTTCCCGAATAAAATCCCACTGTTTAACTTTATTCTCAGTAAAATCACTCAGTTCAAGATTTTCTTCAGTAAAATTCCACAGATTAAGTTTTGTTCCCAGTAAAATAGCGATCAAATGTTTTTCCTCAGTAAAATCTCATAGTTCAAGGTTTTCCTCCGCAAAATCCCACAGTTCAAGTTTTTCCTCGATAAAACCTCAGTTTAAGTTTATTCTTCAGTTAAATCCCACGGTTTACGTTTTTCCACAGTAAACTCCCACAGTTTAAGTTCTTTCTTTTAGTAAAATCCCATTTTATTTTTCCTCAGTGTAATCCTAGTTAAATTTTTTCAGTAAAAATTCATTTTAACTTTTCCTCAGAAAAATCCCATTTTAAGTTTTTTACTATGTAAAATCGCACAGTTTGAGTTTTTTCTCTAAAATCCCACAGTTTAAGTTTTTCCTCTAAAATCCCACAATTTAAGTTTTATCCTCAGTAAAATCCTAATTTAAGTTTTTCCCTCAGTAAAATCCAATTTTCATTTTTTTACTCAGTAAAATCCTAATTTAAATTTTTATCTCTGTAAAATTGCAGTCTAAGTTTTTTCCTCAGTAAAACCCGTTTTGGTTTTTTCTCAGTAAAATTCCAGTTAAACTTTTTCCTCAATAAAATCCCACAGTTTAAGTTTATTCTTCAATCAAATCGCACAGTTTAAGTTTTTTCCTCTGTAAAATCCAAGTTTGTTTTTTTTTCTCTAAAATCCCACAGATTGAGTTTTTTCTTAAGTAAAATCCTACTTAAATTTTTTTTCCTAAATAAAATCCCACAGTTTAAGTTTTTTCCTCAGTAAAATACTAGTTTAAGTTTTTTCCTCGGTAAAATATTAGTTTAAGTTTTCCTCAGTAAAATCCCATAGAGTAAGTTTTTTCTCCTTATCCTCAGTAAAATCCCAAAGTTGAATTCTTTCCTCAATAAAATCCGCCAGTTTAAGTTTATTCTTCAATCAAATCACACAGTTTAAGTTTTTCAACAGTAAACTCCCACAGTCTAAGTTTTTTCCTCAGTAAAATCCCACAGTTTAATCTTTTCCTCAGCAAAATCCAACAGTATAAGTTTTTTCCTCAGGAAAATCTTAGTTTACGTTTTTCCTCAGTAAACTTCTAGTTTAAGCTTATTTCTCTGTAAAATCGCAGTCTAAGTTTATTCCTCTGTTAAATCCTAGTTTAAGTTTTTTTCTACAGTAAAATCCTAGTTCAAGTTTTTATCTCTGCAATCAGTTTAAGTCTTTTTCCTCAGTAAAATCCTACAGTTTAAAACTTTTCCTTAGGAAAATCTTAGTTTAAGTTTTTTCCTCTGTAAAATCCTAGTTTAAGTTTTTGTCTCTGTAAAATTGCAGTCAAAGTTGTTTTTACTCAGTAAAATCCTAGTTTAAGTTTTTCCTCAGTAAAATCCCACAGTTTAAGTTTTTCCTCATTAAAATCCCACAGTTTAAGTTTTTACTCATCAAAATCCAAGTTTAAGTTTTCCCCAGTAAAATCCCTAAGTTTAAGTTTTTTACTCAGTGAAATCTTAGTTAAACTTTTCCTCCGTAATATCCCACAGTTTAAGTTTTTTCTTAAGTAAAATCCGAGTTTAAGTTTTTCCCCAATAAAATCCTAGCTTTTGTTTTTATCTCTGTAAAATTGCAGTCTAACCGTCAGTTTAAGTTTATTCTTCAATCAAATCCCACAGTTCAAGTTCTTCAACAGTAAACTCCCACAGTTTAAGTTTTTTCCTCAGTAAAATTCTCGTTTAAGTTTTTTCCTCAGTAAAATTGTCGTACAAGATTTTTACTCAGTAAAATCAAATTCTAAGTTTTTTCCTTGGAAAAATCCTAGTTTAAGTTTTATCTCTGTAAAATCCCGCAGTTAAAGTTTTTTTCAGTAAAATACCACAGTTCAAGTTTTCTTCATCAGTAAAATATCACAGTTTAAGTTTTTTCCTCAGTAAAATCTTGGTTTAAGTTTTTATCTCTGTGATATCGCACAGTCTAAGCTTTTTCCTTAGTAAAATCCACCAGTTTAAACTTTTCCTTAGCAAAATCCCACAGTTTAAGTTTTTAACAAAATCCCACAGTTTAAGTTTTTACCTCAGTAAAATCTTGGTTTAAGTTTTTTCCTCAATCAAATCCTAATTCAAGTTTTTTCCTCAGTAAAATCCGACTCTATTTTTTTCCTCAGTATAATCCAAGTTTAATTTTTCTCAGTAAAATCCCAGTTAGTGATTTTTCACAGTATAATCACAGTTTATTATTTTTTTCTTAGTAAAATCCCACAGTGTAAGTTTTTTCCTCTGTAAAATTCCACAGCTGAAGTGT
>NC_090738.1:10525186-10545186 GCF_036898095.1 Palaemon carinicauda | reverse complement strand
CCTAAGACGTGAGTGCTCTCTCTCTCTCTCTCTCTCTCTCTCTCTCTCTCTCTCTCTCTCTCTCTCTCTCTCTCTCTCTCTCTCCACTCAACGTAAAAAGGTACTTTATCAGAAATGCATATAATGTGTAAATTCCAAGAATACTTTATGTCTTTTCTTTACAACTCCATTCGTTCGGAGACTATGGGCGTAAATTATATCTCAAGAGCCACCTTAATTTGCATTTAAATTTATATGGTGTTTTTTTATATCAAGAGCCCTTCATTGCCGAGAGTAACAGTCCTAGTTTCTTGTTCTGAATGTTAAAATTGATAACTGTTAATGGTTTAAAAATCAAAACAATGCCACCAATAATAATAATAATAATAATAAAAATAATAATAATGCACGTCATAAGTACATTCCTCAACATCATCTCCTTAACACCTATTGACGCAAAGGGCCTCAGTTAGATTTCGCCAAGTCGTCTCTATCTTGAGCTTTTAAATAAATATATACCTCTACATTCATCACCACCTACTTCGCGCTTTCATAGTCCTCAGCCATGTAGGCCTAGTGTGTCTCAATTCTTTTAGTGCCTTGTGGAGCTCAGTTGAGAGTTTTGTGAACTAATGTCTGTTGAGTGCGAAGAGCACTCCCAAACCATCTCCATCTACCCCTCACCATGATCTCATCCACATATGGCACTCGAGTAATCTCTCTTAAAGTTTCATTTCTAATCCTGTCCCTGTCATTTAACTCCCTATATACTTTTCTGATGGAAAATCTCCTGGTTAGACACCGAATTTTAGTAAAAGACAGAAAAAAAAAAAGACAAAAGACGTGAATACATCATCCCCTTACGTCAACAATGTTATTTAAAATTCTATTATTAGTTATCGTTCAATCTTCCCTCCGCTTGATGCCGATAAAATAGAATATATAATAAATCTTCCTGGACCAAAAGGTCAAGGTATGAAAGATGTGTCTCTTATACTCAAATTACTTCAATTAAAAACTAATTTTTCTTTGTCTTTATCTCTGACTCCATTACTCTATACGTTTTCTATCTTAGAAAATTCATCGCAAAATTAATGTTTTTGTGAAGTCCAACCGTTACAATATCACATCTCTCTCTCTCTCTCTCTCTCTCTCTCTCTCCTCTCTCTCCTCTCTCTCTCTCTCTCTCTCTCTCTCTATCAAAATAAATCTTAAAACATAGTACAGCAGTTTGACAAAAATAAATAGAAAATAAATAAGATTTCATAAATGAGACCACATTGACCAAACTCTTAAAAGCATTATTACACATACAATTAAAAAAAACTAGATCAAAGCAAATGAGTCAGTAATGAAAGCTGCCAAATATAGAACAAAAACTCGAAGAGAAAGAAGAGAGAGAGAACACCTGAGTAGGAATTACTTATTAGTAGTCGATATTCTTGCAAGAAACCTAATAAGCTGTACGGCAGACAGCGCATGCGCTGCTACGAATAGTGGCCGTGCGATTATCCACGACTATCTGGGCATAAAAAACTTTGCAAAGAAGAAAAGAAATTTAATCTCTCACAGGCCGATTGGTTAAAGAGACATAAAATAATTTCAAAAAATACGTATAATAGATTGCGAGTTTGAAAATGTATGAGTACATGCCAGGTGTATATGCGTATGTGGGTGCACGCGGTTGTGCTCATCATTGGGATCTGGGCATCAGAGGAGAAGAAACTTTCCATTTCTCACACATTTCCTCAAAATCCAGTTATTCGAAGAAAGTGGCTCGATTCTCTAAGTACAAAAACAGTAAGTCTTACAGTGAAGAACTATCTTTAAGAGGATTTAATAATCTATAGTAAGAAGAAAAAGTCGCAACGTGAGAGAGAGAGAGAGAGAGAGAGAGAGAGAGGAGAGAGAGAGAGAGAGAGAGAGAGAGATCATCATAGTTTTATCACCATGTCAGTTTTTAATTAGCCTTCAATATTTTTTTTCTTAATATTGTATATATATGTATATATATATATATATATATTATATATATATATATATATATATATATACATATATATATATATATATATATATATATATATTTATATATACATATATATGTATATATATACATATATAATATACTCATATAGATATAATTGTACACACATACACACACTTATATATATATATATAAATATGTATATGTGTGTGTGTGTGTGTGTGTGTGTGTTAGGCCACAAATAGCTCTCTATGTCAATTCTACTCTACTTTGGAAATAACATTTACCCAAAGGAAAATTATTTACAATGATCAGGATTCAAAACCTGTACATTTAGACTTTGATAGAGAAGTAGCATGTGACTTATGAAGATAAAAGATTGAATCGACTGTTTACTTCGTTATTTATGTCCAAAACCATATGGGCAAATCCTGACGAGGATAGATGCACTAATAACAAAAATTCAAATTAGGTTATCTTAGTGTGAAGGTCTTGTTTGTTAATAATAAAGCTATTATACACATACACACTTCTATATATGTATATATATATATATATATATATATATATATATATATATATATATATATATATATAGATGTGTGGCTATAATATATATGTATAGATAGATATATATATATATATATATATATATATATATATATATATATATATATATACATAAATATATATATGACTTGTGTGTACATAGTATATGTGCGCATGTGTGCTTATACCAAAGCAGACATACCTACGCAAAGATAGATAAAAATACACCATTCACATTGCCGATACTCAGTTATCTCACTATGACTATATCAAGTATCTCTATTTAAGATGGATTAAAGATTCCGGTATATTTCCAACAATTTAATGTTTTCCTATGAAAAAAAAAAGCAAACGTTGAAGACCGGAACTATAGGAAAGAAAAAGTCGTAGAAAAAAATAAGGGTGTTATTGAATCCACTATTGATGGCCAGTAATAAGGAGAAAACCGTCTTTAATGACCAGTTTTCACCTCTCTAACCACCGGACAAAGCGCCTAACCCCCCACCCCCAATTCTAGCTCCCCCCCAACACCGCCCCCCTAACCTCTCCATTCTAAATTCATGCTTAAAGCTTCCTCATATCCATGAAGGGCATTACATACATACTGCCTACCCCCCAACGTCCTTAACAACCCCTTTCCTTTACATACGGCGTCTATTACTACCCCCTGATGCTTAACTCGCTGAAGTTGGATGGGGGTGGGGTTGTGGGGGGCTGTGGGTGTTTAAAGGTATCCCCGTGCTAACTATATCGTAATTGGACACCTACTGCCTATAACGCACTTTTGCTTCAAACTTTTTCTTTGATGAAGAGGTCGCTCGATTCCTTGCCATTCTCGACCTGACGTAAAGCACTTTCCTAGTTTTTAAAATTAGATTTCAAAGGATACTCAGAAAAAAAGATCGAAATACAGCAGTGATATTAATTTCTTTTTTCTAATTAAAAAGTGGAATTTTTTTTTGGTAAAAATTCCGGGTTAAGTGACCATGAAAAGAAAATTATTGAATTTATAGAATTGAGTTTTTGATAATAGATATATGCTAATAAAATCATACGGAACCAATGTCAAACCTATTTTCACATAATTACTTTAATAAGTAACTTTTGTATTATTAATGTTTGCATTTATAAGTTATGAGCTTTTATACAACAAACTTCAGGGTGAAAATGCAAATAATATTGTGAAGTTTAACCACTATAATTCATCAATAAAAGAAAAAAATGTGGTTAATAGGTCTTGGATTAGACTACTCTTGCCATGTCCCCTAACAGAGCATAAAACATATAGATAAGTACCAGCCTCTGCTGGGGTTAAAAAAAAAGTCTGAGTCAAGCAACCTCAATCCTAATGTATATGTATGCTCGCTTGTGTGTAGCACTATACGCATTTATACACAGAACGTTGATATTCAGTATATTACTTGCATACACAATAGCTAATCTTTCATTGTTCGTAACCTGTAATGCAAGCCAAAGAAGAAAGCCTTCCAAGATTTAAAGTTGAATTCTTGAGACCACACTTAACCAGCCAACGACCAGAACGAAATACGCTCAGACTTTCTTTCTTATTGTGTGGGATCTCCGTGAGTTATGTTAGATTTCAAAGGATGAGAGAGAGAGGAGAGAGAGAGAGAGAGAGAGAGAGAGAGAGAGAGAGAGAGAGAGAGAGAGAGAGAGGCAATTCTATATATCAACATCACCCAAAATAGGAAGACAAAACACAAATAGAAATTACGAAATCTTATTACCTCAAAATATAGGTTGCATATATAGACCAATTAAAGAAAAATGTCAACTAAAACCAGTTAATAACAATAAGGAAAATCAAGTATTCAAAAATACAGTAAACTTATTAGAAGCAGGCCTCTGAAAGGGAAAGACCGTCCACCGAAACTGTCTAAGGAAGTCCCGGATGCAGAGAGTGCGAACAATGGCTCCCCTGAACCGCTTTCTAGTACGCAGACCTTAAACAGGCAGTGATTGATCTTTTGCAAGCGGATGCAGGCGTGACAGGTAGCATTCAAGCGCAGTGATATACAGGTTGTTTGCGTGATTGCGTCCTTGCTTCAATTCAAGCTTGTTTGTGTAGTTTCAATGTACGAAGCTGAATAACTGCGTAATTGGCGACTTAATACTTTTCAATATACATTATTTTATTTGTGTTGAGAGTTTATTGAGTTACAATATTCTTTAATATCCTTTTTATTAATTTCAATGTTGAGAGTTGGTTGAGTTAATATTATTTAATATATTTTCTTATTAATCTCAATGTTGAGAGTCTGTTAATCAGAAATTCTACCAGGAATATTTCCAGTCGCTTATATGATATTGTTTGTAAAACCTGATAAATATGATTACTTACAAACATTAAATTCAATAAAATAAAAATAAAATATCATTGAATCTTGTTTTTTCAGGTCAAACAGAGTAGAAGTATTTTAAATATGAACGCAGGACTTTCTAAGCTTAAACTCTTTAGAATTAAGAACTTTAAGGATAAATGCAAGAAAAGACATAAGTAAGCTATTTGGCCATCTTTATCACAATATTTAACTTTAAGTAAGGTTTCCAGTTTATGACCTCCTTATCTTAGATGACCTTGGATAAGGTCGCGTTTTTTTTAATCTAATAACCATCTGGGGTTTCTTCTTCTGTTATACTATTTTCCTTTTTTACTATTGTTCCGACTTGTATCATTTTTGCACTGACGATGCGTGATTAACCTCGTTTTAGAGCTTACGGTAAAATCATGTACAACTGTTTATATTTTTCAAACGCATCCCCTCATGTATATATATATATATATATATATATATATATACATATATATATATATATATATATATATATATATATATATATATATATATATATATATACACAACATACACAGCCCTTTCAAGACCACTCTAGGACAAAGGCCTCAGATATGTCTTTAATAGCCAGTGCGGATTGGAGATGGTGGGAGATTTTTGCCTTATCGTTCACAGCAAACCAACCTAGTATGAGTGGCCCTGACTAGAGCAGAGATGCTGATCATGGCGATACATGAACCCTTTTAACACATTAAAGTAAATATAAATAAGTAAATATATATATATATATATATATATATATATATATATATATATACATATATATATATACATATATATATATATAAATATATATATATATATATATATATATATATATATGATATACTGTAAATTAATGTTTTACAGATTTCCAAACACCTAGAAAGTAAATAAACCTAACAAGCCGAAGGAAACAAAGGTCGAAGGCAATAAGGAAGCGAAAACTCCCCCTTAAGAGGAAGTCCGACGAAACACGCGCACGAGGAGGGCCATAAACCACGCGATGATAATGGGGTTCCTCCTTACTATTCCAACAAGGTTTAATGGCATTTGCGGGCCTAGATCCACAAGCAAAAAAAGGATGGAAACTGGGGAGGGGAAGGTGGGGAGTGGGGAGAGTGGAAGGGGTCGCTGGAATTTCATTTATGGTGTTCAGAGTCATTAAAATAGAGGAGAAATTATAAAGAGCAACAGGGGCCAAAGAGAGAGAGAGAGAGAGAGAGAGAGAGAGAGAGAGAGAGAGAGAGAGAGAGAGAGAGAGAGAGAGAGAGAGAGAGAGAGAGAGAAGATATTTTGAATTTTTTTTTACCACCTATTGATGAGGAATATTTATACAGGGTCCTTTTCTTAAGACGGAAATAGACATCCCCGTCAGTTATTCATTCATCTATTTTCCTCTTTCTCTCTCCACTCTAGCTGCGACCAGCAATGGTCAGCTAGCTACCAGGTACAATTTGGCACAGGAATTCGTGGTACATCTCAATCTGAGGAAGTGAACTCTGTCACACCCTTACTGAGGGGAGAGTTCCAGTGTGTAGCCCAAACGATCACCTCTGCCATCTTCCCCTGCACTACCTGTTTGGTTACTAGCATAGCAGTAAGTGTGTGCTGGGAGAACTTCCTTAGAGCGTGGTGTGCCAGGAATTTCTGTGTCCAACTGTACCTAATTTACTACTTAGGACTTAAGTGAACAGTGGTATTTTAAAACGACAAGAGGAGACCATTTATTGCCCCTTACTCACTCCGAACCATGGTCTCGAACGCAGGTTCTCTAGCTTGCCAGCTGAATGCGTAGAGAGAGAGAGAGAGAGAGAGAGAGAGAGAGAGAGAGAGAGAGAGAGAGAGAGAGAGAGAGAGAGAGGCACTCATGGGAAATCTCTGTAATTCACTGAGAGCGAAAGGATTCTCATGATTTTGCTTGTGAAATCCATTATGGACTTTGCAGGCGTAGTTCATTCTCAAATTAGAGACGCCACAATATTTTCTTTTGTCATTAAAAGGAGAAATGTTTGAAGAGCGGGTGCCGAGGTCATGTGGAGAGAGAGCCAAAGATAAGATAAAAATACTGTTAGCTATTACTGCTGCAGAATACAGAGTGAAGCAATACAAGCAGAACAATTCTTTTATCAGACAAAAGTTATTTTGAATGCAAATTGTGTGCCAAGGCTACCCCGTCCGTATAGAAGTCTGTTCTGACTTTAAAAGTTCTGATTTCTCTAATTTCGTCAGAAAAGAGTAAATCAGGTGGGATTTATCTTACCGGCTTCTAAAAGAATAGGAGAAATAAATATTTCTTTGGAATGTTAAGAATTATCTTTAAGTATCTTGAAGTACAAAAACGTTTTTTTTTTTCAGGTGGATAATCTTGACCTTGAACTTCTTTATACCGTCTAGACTAAATTTAGTTCAAACCTGAAAATTATCCCATAGTTTCTCTCAACAACACGAGGAGGAAAATTTGTCCAAGATAAACAAATCTAACTTCAGTTTTCCTAGATCTATAAAAAAAAAAACTTTGCTTTGAAATTTACGCAATTTCAATCCGAAAGACATTTGACAATTAAATTATTCTTAAAATACATAAATTACATTTTCTCCATAATAAGTGAGACAATAATTCGATTCAACATCAATACCTGTCCTAAAATCATGACATCACTTTGTTACAAATTTCAGACAAATCGGCTAAGTCTCCAATTCACAGTTAAATCTGTAGGACGTCTTTCATTTTCAGTTGAATCGACCTGAGTGGATATATATTCCCAAGAGTAAATTTAATATCCAAACCTATTTTTAGTTGATATTTATATATATCAAAATCACGTGTTAGTGACAAATGATCATACTACACACACACACACACACACACACATATATATATATATATATATATATACACATATATATATATATATATATTTATATATATATATATATATATATATATATATATATATACATTTATGTATGTATATATAAACAAATATATATATATATATATATATATATACATATATATATATATATATACACACATATATATATATATATATATATATATATGTGTGTGTGTGTGTGCGTGTATATATGCGTATGTATATATACTGTACATATTTATATATATATATACATATATATATATATATATATATATATATATATATATATATCATTATGTATAATTGCATATACTGTGCATTTTGCTGCAGGCGGTTCATCTTATAGTAATCCACCAGTTTTCATTATATATGCAAATGACTTGACAACATGACAAAATGTTTCTTTTTCTTTCCTTTTCATTTTCTCTCCACAATCTTTGGCAAACCTGCGACTCATTACACTCTACTGACCATCAGGTACACATTTAACTAAAAAACCAATAGAGAATAGAATTTTTTCGCGTTACGAAGTATAGCGAAAAATAATTGTCCTAACGACATGTAAGCAGATCTTAAGTGTCTTGTTACTTAAGTTCAGTTGTTATGTAGGCAGTGGCCAATGAGAATTTAGTGTTGGGTGAAACTTATTCGATGTTTGAAGAGGTATTTAGGAAGTGGTCACTTTCTAGCGCACGCTAGCCCGAGCAAGTCGAATTTATTAGCCAGGACGCCAGGCAGGGTCAAATACAGCTTCAGATGTGCATAGTGTTTTCACGTTAGCAATCAGAATGCTGAAACCGTTTCAAGAAGTGATGGACAATCTATTATCCGATTTCCAGCAGAATATTCAACAAGTATCCGCACCTCATTAAAGTATGATGGCAAACCATTTGAATGAGCATCGCGTTATTTTGAGGAAACTGATACGAAAATGTTAGCATTAGATGCGATTGTTTATCAACTTGGAGGACAAGGAACATCTAAAACTGCTGCATAAACGAGATATACGCAAAGAGCAGCATCGCCGAAAGTATCAAGCTAGCTAAAGATTGAGGGAAAGTCTGTGGATTCATATCAACTTTGATGGAAGAGGTCTAGAGCTCAATGAAGGCCGAGAAGGGACATTGGAGCCGGGAATGTACCAAGAAAGACGTCGAAAAGATAAGTGAAAATATAGCTGTTTTTATTTTGTATACTTTGCAGTTGGTACAAGGAAATTGGAACTTTGTGTTTATTTTATTTTATTGTTTTTAATCGCCTGTTGGTTGTTGTTATTCACAATACATTGAACAGAATTAGATTGGGTCCGGTAAGATAGTCATTGACGTCTAAAAGGGCGATCACAAAATTCCATTTCAAAACCGTTACTGTGGTTGTTGGATTGGGTAACAATAGGTCAGAAAGGGACGAATCAGAATTTATTAAAAGAGAATGGGTGACACTGGTATCAGAAAAACTAAGAAATTATTCCTTTGACGGTGACCAAGAATGGAAATGGTAAGCAAAGGCTGGTTTTTTATTACAAACTTTTTAAGGATTTAATCAGTCTACAGTCTGCTTATCGCATAGAAATCTATTAAAACGTTGCCAATATCTTTCTCATTGGGGAAAAATTTAAAAAGTTTTTTATAATGGATTTTCTTTAGATATTTTTGAAGCGGCGGTACATCTTTACTAAAATTCTTAAGTCTGTTAGATATTGGAGATCTAAGGAAGTGAAGACTGAAGTATTTTTAGATGATGGCATAGCTGCGGATGGTTGATTTGAAGGGGCATTGGATGCTAGCTATTTACTTTAAAAGCTTCAAGATTTGGATTTATTTACAAGAAAGTATAATTGGTTTTCAGACTCTAAATTGTATTTGGAAAGGTTTACAGAGGACGAATACTGAAGGCGAATTTCGTAACTACAGTGTTAGGATAAACTATGTCGTTAAAGACCTTGTTTAGATGCCAAACATTCTGAATTAACGAAAACGTTATTTTAACGAATATCTTTTGGACAGAATTGTCTGTTACATAATTTCCACGAAATTTGTCGTGAAAGGTATTGTTAAAATGAAAACGATAAAGTATTTCTGTATTTTTACATATTGAGCAAAGCTAGTTGAGAACTTAATGAAGAAATATTAGATGCTCTGGTTGAGATCACGTTTTGACGCAGAAATTCATTCTTTTTATTTTGGTCCTTACTTTAACTATATACTTGCATCAGACTTATTTAACCTATTACTTCATTGTGACGCCTAAGATGTAGGCAGTTTATCACTATATTGTGACGCCTAAAATGTAGGCAGTTTATCACTATATTGTGACGCCTAAAATGTAGGCAGTTTATCACTATATTGTGACGCCTAAGGTGTAGGCAGTTTATCACTATATTGTGACGCCTAAGGTGTAGGCAGTTTATCACTATATTGTGACGCCTCAGGTGTAGGCAGTTTATCACTATATTGTGACGCCTCAGGTGTAGGCAGTTTATCACTATATTGTGACGCCTCAGGTGTAGGCAGTTTATCACTATATTGTGACGCCTCAGGTGTAGGCAGTTTATCACTATATTGTGACGCCTCAGGTGTAGGCAGTTTATCACTATATTGTGACGCCTCAGGTGTAGGCAGTTTATCACTATATTGTGACGCCTCAGGTGTAGGCAGTTTATCACTATATTGTGACGCCTCAGGTGTAGGCAGTTTATCACTATATTGTGACGCCTCAGATGTAGGCAGTTTATCACTATATTGTGACGCCTCAGATGTAGGCAGTTTATCACTATTGCGACGCCTAAGATGTAGGCAGTTAATTACTATATTGTGACGCATCAGATGTAGACAATTTATCACATTGCGAAGCCTCGGATGTAGGCAATCTTATAAATATATTGCGACGCCTCATAGGGAATTTACCGCTATATTTGTGACTCCTCAGATTTAATAGTTATATTGTGACGCCTCTGGTGTTGGGAAATTTATATGTTGTGACACCTCAGTAGTAGGTTTGGAGTAATTCTGAAGTTTTTAGCGATGAATACAGCGCATTTTTTTTTTTCATATCATGAAAAGAGTGGTTGGAAACTGGACAGCAAATTAATCTTTAAAATTAAACATGAAGGAGCAGGAGGCAGTCGACAGAATTATGTAAAGTACTTTGGCAATGTTTGAACGTTGTTCCAGATAAATTTTCGATTTTAATGCAAGTAGGTAGCAAAAAGCCAGATTTGGAAATCATAGAAAACCAAAGAATTTAAACTTGTACTGAATACACTGTTCAGGTCATCAATGTATGTAAGCCCAGAAAGAGTACAAAAGAGCGGATTTTTTGAAGTGTTGTCAACTAACATGGATGAATGGTCAATTCTTGTTTACATTTTTCAGAGTTATGGACTTGTGAGAGTTATTCATTCTTTAGACTGTTTTGCTACTTTTAAAAATATGTTGAGGTTTTTAATCTCTAATATTGGTGTCTAGGTACAGAGGCAATTGATGCTTTAACTTGAGGTTTGGTGCTTTATACCAAAGGTTATTAATAAAATGGAGGTAAAAATTCTTAAGTAGAATATTCCAGAGTGAAAGTCCTCTCCATCTTGACTGTTCATATTAACGAGGGAAACTTTATTGTTAAACTTTGAGTGTTTACGTAACAAGTTTTATTACACGGCAAAGATAAGGGAAAAAAAAAAAAAAAGGAAATTTTTCGCTGAAATTTAACTTTGATATAGAAGGTAAAGGTTTTTGAAATTACAAGTATATATGTACATTGTTTTATGTTTGGAATCTGCTTTCCAGGATCGTGAATGCAATGAAATGCCAGCAGTCGTCTTTAACGGTGGCATCTAATTTGGACAGGAAATTGGGGGACCTCAGTTGTCATGGGCATCTTATATCATCGATGAATGACAGCACCGACAAGGCCTACAAACTTGTCTTTCAACAAAGAGAAACTTACAATAATGGTCACGAGCAAAGCGAAATACCATTGTATGTTGCTTTATTTATGACGCTTCTATTAGATTCCGGCGCTTTAGTAATCTCCAGTGATCAAGCTATTTATGCCATAACGTGCATGCATGAAATGAGGGGTTACATAGATCCAACGGAAAATTCACTTGTTAAATCTTTGCAAGCACCTGTGAAACATTAAGTTGGTAGATCGGTGCATACAAAGGATCTTTTTGATAATATGGTGTTGCAGAATCTGTGCGGATTATGTTTTCCTATATTGAAAAACTTCTTTATTATTTTGATAGATCATTAAAGTTTTCTTATCTGAGATTTGGGGAATTAAGTTTATTGTAATTTGAAGATTTCTTAGTTGAACAGAAAAAAAAAAAATGAAAAATCACCAATACTGTGAAGTTTTTGATATCGGAAGTTGTCACAAATGCTTTTCCATATTTGATGTCTCTTGCTTGATACAGAGGAAGCTGGAATGATTTTGTCCTTCGATCGATTTATCTCTAGGAAGTTAAAGCTCCTGTAATGTAACCAAACAGAATTTTTTGTTAAAACTGTGGCTACAAATTCAAACATCGCAAACGATAACGTCAAGGATAGGTGTCTTCATAGACATGAGTGTTGGTAGTCTGTTTCAAGTAAACATGTTTGTCAAAGGCTTCAAAAAGAGGTTAAATGTGTAAATCATACAATCGGAACATTTATTTCTTTCTCTCCATTTCTTTCCTTCTCTCCCTTTCTTTGGTATTATCTAGGGTCAACCGGCACGGTGCGCTATAATGCAATTTAATGTTTTATTATGTTTATACCTGTAGAGAATGCGGAGTGAAGTGAGGACTAGAATTTTTTCGCGTTACGAAGTATAGCGAAAAATAATTGTCCTAACGACATGTAAGCAGATCTTAAGTGTCTTGTTACTTAAGTTCAGTTGTTATGTAGGCAGTGGCCAATGAGAATTTAGTGTTGGGTGAAACTTATTCGATGTTTGAAGAGGTATTTAGGAAGTGGTCACTTTCTAGCGCACGCTAGCCCGAGCAAGTCGAATTTATTATTATTATTATCATTATTATTTATTAGTAGTACAAGAGTGAGGTTCCACCACTCAAATTTGAGTTACTCTGCATTATTGCCGTGGATACACAGGTTTCCATAGTTTTTTCAAAACTTGAGATTTTGTTTTTTATCTATGGTTTTTCCTGGGCGGCAGAGGAGGCTTATATGTTAATTTGAAAGTTTGTTCATTTTGTTTTAAATATGCACTGCTATATCAGTACAGAAGTTTGTAAAAGTTATTAGAATATGTGATGTTACATCTATATTTTCTAAAAGTATGATTCATTAGAAAAATAAACCTGGCGTCAACCGGCACGGTGCGCTATAATGCAATTTAATGTTTTATTATGTTTATACCTGTAGAGAATGCGGAGTGAAGTGAGGACATAATGTTTTTCGACTCCGTGGGAGAACCCCAAACTGCTGCACAGCATACGAATGAGGCAGCAATTAAAACCAACTCCATCAACACCAACAGCATCCCGACAGTCTTCCACCAATAAACGCAGGTGGTCGCCATGCATATGCGTCGCCTTGAGACGAAGTGGGAGATGCTTCTTCTTACCCCCGCTAATCCATTACTTTAAATGCTACGGATGGGCTTTTGATGGGTTCCGCTATACAGTATGGACAAACCCGTTTACGCAGGACGCACCTTCCCTGCAATTAGCTATGATTAGCATGCTTAATGAGGTATCAGCAATGCATAAATCATCTCCGCGAATAACTTGCAAAGAGATAAACTGAGTCTTCTTCAGATTATCCAGATGCAGTCGATGACTTTCCAGGATTTCTAAAATTTCCTAATACAAAAGACCTTAATCTTGTAGTCCTTCCCTGCTGAGTGTTTATTGATAAATAAAGGCTCTGCTGGAACCACAAGAGATCTTTCATGTGAAAAATAGCAACATGAATCTTATTCTGAAATAATTCTAACTAAACGGGGAATAATCTTAAGAAAATAAATTATCACAAAATGAGCAAAAGTGCATCTCTTCAATGATCAATTAAGTCTGGAAGATTACAATTTTTTAGACTCAAAGGAAATTGTTAACGATATCAGTCATGAGTTTTTTTATCACAAGCTATGGAAGGAACATATTAATTTAACTAACCTAAAATAATAAACAGCATCCGATCATGATGGTAGTTTGGGAACCGAGGTCAATGCAACATTTTCCACTTATTACAACTGTCAGCTTAACATATAACGAAAACGGACGTATCTAAGCACATTTCTTCTTCTAAAATATCTTCCATGAATCTATTTGGTTCATATTTCCTGTGTTTAACAATCGTTCTTTTATAATAACATAGCACATATGTTTCCTTTCAACGTTCAATGTCTTCTTCGCTTTGCCAGTGAACTAGAAACAAAAATTTAAGCAAGAGAAACAGAACATAAAACTCCAAATACGTGATGCTCAATCTCATAATATTTGTCAAAACATTAACAAGATTTTAAACAAAAGACAAGACTTTCAACGGAATAAAAAATCACCCATGAAGGTGAATACCACTACCGGCAAACGCATAAAAACCACTTGTTGCCTCATTTACAAACAAAACAATGTTCTGCAATTTCACCGTCTAGATATGATGGATGAAATGCCCATTGTGCTAAAAAAAATAATGAGAATTCATGAAAACAATAAGAAAAAGAAAGAAAAAAAAAAAACAAAGGTCATTTACATTTCGACTGATAAAAATATGTAATACTATCAAACAACAGAAATACAGCCAATTTACTTATTGATTCTATAGCGAATATTGGAGGCAAAAATTTTATGGTCATTAAATAATGTGAAAGCGGCAAGAATAGCAAGCCACTGAATCATTTAAGATTTTATCATTGAGCTATTTAATAAAACTACTCGATGTGTACTTTACCTGTCGATCTATGCACAGTATATATATATATATATATATATATATATATATATATATATATATGTGTGTGTGTGTTATATATATATGTGTGTGTGTGTGTGTATATATATATATATATATATATATATATATATATATATATATATATATATATATATATATATATAACCTGTGTGTTTGTATGTCAAAATAAACATTTACCAATATAACCTGTTCCCTTGTACCTTATAAGAATGATAGCCCTCCAGATTCTATAAAGTTTTTGGGATGAGTCTGTGAGCCTCAAGCCCTTCCCCATGGATGTTCAAGAGGTACATAGTTGATATCGAATCCCATTTTGGTGGCTTCACTTCCAAGCACTAGTTAGAAACATAAGTTCAAGTTGTTTCACTATCGATAATTCTATGGACAATGTTTAATATTTTTATATGGGCTTTCTTTGTCCCTGGTGTAACAATTGCTACAAAAGCTTTAAATTCCGTGACTGGTTTCTCCATTTGACCTTTGGCAAATTCTGGCAAATCTTGCAAACACACTGAAGTTTGCATCTCGATACTTATATAACAGGAGTGACGTGCTTAGTGTAATAGCTTGTCTAGGATGAGGATGAATTTTATCTTCACTGCTGTATAATACCAGGAACTGTATAAACTTGAGGTGTTTTATAAAATAAATCTATAAATACCTACATCTCATTTTTTTCGTTAAATAGGTATATCCTTCTATCACTGATAATTTATTTCCAATAAATTGACTTTTGCAGAACATTTATGCTTATCAAATGAGAATGTGGGTTACATTTTTCGCCTTTGAATAAGTACAGTTAGGCACAGGAATTCCTGGTACACCTTGCTCTGAGGAAGTGCACCAAGCCACACCCTTGTTGCGCGTTAAGTTCCAGTGTATAGCTCCGACCATTATCTCTACCACCTCTCTCTACACTATATGTTTAATCATTCGCAGCGAAGCAAGGGTGTGACAGGGTGCACTTATTTCAAACAAGCTATCCGCAATCAGATAAGGTCATCTTCGCAGTTTAACATCTAAAAGTAAAATTATATAACGAAACAGAGCGACTACACAGGATATTATCTCTTTACTTGTAGTGGCCTATTGAAAACGTTCCTGCCTGCCGTTCTGCTTGACTGGGGTGTGAGTCAAATTCTAACTCAACAGTTTCTTGTAGTGTCTGCAACCTCACCATCCTTGAGATTTGCGGGAGCTTGCATATTGTCATTAACAGTCATTGCCTGGCCATCCCTGGTCCCAGCTTGGGTGAAGAGGGGGATTAGGCTCTGATCGTAGGTATATATGGTCAGTCTCTAGGTATTTGTCCTACTAGCTAGGGCAGTGTCACTATCCTTTGCCTCTACCATTCATAAGCGGCCTTTAAAACTTTGAAATACTATTCAATCACATACCGAGTAACTTACCAACCCGCTCGCAAATGATCATGTTTCTTATCCATTATCTACGATTACAGTAATGTGTATAAAAGAACATTTTCTCAGTATCCGTTATTCCTTTTGCTTTCATGTGATACTTTATCCGTTCAATGAATGTTCAATGATGCAGTAAGACGACATTATCTATTCAATTACTCAACTTCTGACTTTGCAAATAATAGACATTTGTTTACCTTCAGCTGATACGAATCAGAATAGCCACCAGGACTAGAAGACAAGAAAGGGATCCAATATAGCCTCAGAGATATTTGACCAAATTGATAACGAAGGACAAAATGTTCTTTGGTGTATTTTGTACTTCTAGATCTGGCTCTTATAACAGGTATTTTGAACAACCGACAAAATTAGATAATCGTTCCTTGCGGTAACGGAGATAGCCAGTTCTGCTTGAAAGTATATGTAATTACGTAAATTGCATTTACTGTTATTATAACAGTGCATGTAAAACCAATCAATGAACTGGTGTAAGAGAACAAACATTGAAGTGTATCAATGCATGCCGACACAAAAACGTCAGAGAAGAAAATCAGAGTTTTCTTACGAAAGAGTTAGATCACACCTTAAAGTATCAGTTGCCTTAAGAAATTACTCGAGCGCAGATGGTTTTGAAAAAAATAAAGACCCAAATAGTATAACCTTACACGAAAGAAATATTTCACAAAAAAAAGAAAATTAAATGTCACATCATTATAGCAACTAAGAATCATGAGATAAGCTTCAAATTACAAGCAATTCTAAAATAAAATATTTGGAAAAGAATAGATTAAATTAGAGTAAAATATAACAATAAAATGATAGAAACACTAACTCAAGTAAGTAAGAAACAAGGAATCATGGGATAAACATCAAAATACAAACACTTTAAAAAAAAAAACAACAAATTGAATTAAGAGAAAAGGTAACAATAAAACGATAGAAGCACATCCAGCAAGTAATAGAAAAACACCAAAAGACGAACCATTTTGAACAAGAAAAGAACATTTTGAAAGAGGCCACATTTCGGGGCAGCATGACCGTCACGATGGTGATTCAAGACGGAGGGTAATTAGCGGTACCACTAATGACGGCTAATGACAGTATCGATGACACCTTAACGACTCATTTGAGTTCATCCTTATTTGATTAACAGCTATCAGTAAACTAGACTAACAGTTGGTTTGCTTCTGCTAATGAGAAAAAATAAATAAATAAACAAGCGGGTCAATCAAATTTATATATTCTGATTCTGAAGGTCAGCATCAAGAATAGTTCTATTTACTTCTTCATTAAAGTAATGAAATAAATAACATAATATTCCATAACTTTGCTAAATTATAAGGCTGAGGCAAAGGCTGGGGAGATGTAAATGAGCTTAGAAATGACTATTTCAAGATGCATAGAAAGTCCTTTTTTTTTTCTTTTTTTTTTTATAAAACTCAACAAAATACTACATTATACCTCTTTGATAAAAATCAATTCCATTCCCCTATATTTCATACAGTTTTCTCTCTCACTTTCACTTTGTATCTATACATCTGGATATATATATATATATATATGTATATTTATATATATATATATATATATATATATATATATATATATATATACATATATATATATATATATATATATATATATATATATATATACTATATATATATACATATACATGATCGTGTGGGTATAATTACATAATGCCAATGGTAGTATATGAAATTCAAATCTCCATCAAAGAACGTAAAGACTTCCCGAACGACAAACAAACAGAGAATCCTTCCTCGCCATTAACAACAGCACTCCCTTTATAACAATAGAACAAAAACAAAGCCATGCTTAACATCCCTCGCATCACTGAGCGCCAGATAGCAGAAGACAGACCGCTAGCGTTCCCGGCATCGGAGCCCCTCACTTTTTTTTAAGATGCTGCATTGTTACTTGGGGTGATGTATTCAGGAAGCTGGCCGTAAGTCATAATTTGAGGACCGGGTAAATGACGTATTTGGTTAGGGACTAGTTTCTTTCGCATCAGAACATTTTAATTGATCACGGAGTTATTTAAAGGTTTTAAAGGTTGCACGTGAATGGCAGAGGCAATGGACAGTGACAATGTTTTAGAGGCTGACTATATATGCACAAGACCAGCGCCCAAGTCCCACTCCAACCAAGCCAAGATCAGGGAGGTCCAGGCAATGGCTGCTAATGACTCAGCAGGTAGACCAATAGACTCCGCTCAACCAACCCATCCTTAGCTCATAATGATAGTGACATTGCAGCTACTACGAGAAACTATCGAGCTTGAGCGGGATGACTCGAACCACAGTTAGCAGAATACCAGTTAGGGACGTTTCCAATAGGCCACCATTAAATCATGTTTCCATCAGTTAGCTGTGATAAATTTTTACAAATTTTGTCAATATTTTGTCCTTTTTCTGTGATTATGACTATAATTATATTTTACTTTTCCTTAGTTAATTAAAAGTTTGTTTTACATATGACAACAAATTGCAAACTGACCATTATTATAATTTTCCATTAAGATATCATTACCCAAAAGTTTTCATTTTTCAAAGTTTCGAAGAGTAATAAAAAACGTTCTGCAGATATTGAATGTTCAATATGAAGAAAAGAGAAATATTAGAAACATGACATTTCGGCACTTATCAAAGAAGGCCCTCTCGTCTCTTGGCATTTAAACAGAATCCTTTTCAAACTGGTAATATATATATGAGAGAGAGAGAGAGAGAGAGAGGAGAGAGAGAGAGAGAGAGAGAGAGAGAGAGAGAGAGAGAGAGAGAGAGAGAGAGAGAGAGGATATCCAAGTTAATTACAAATAGATAAACTTTCATTCTCCAAACATAACTCTCTCTCTCTCTCTCTCTCTCTCTCTCTCTCTCTCTCTCTCTCTCTCTCTCTCTCTCTCTCTCTCATATTACCAGTTTGAAAACGATTCTGTTTAATTGCCAAGAGACGAGGAGGTGATGAGTAAGTTGATTTTTTTTCAACAATTGTTAAGATGGAAATTTCGAGAAAAATCTTTCAGATTTTGCAAAGTAAGGGACAAATTAAGGGAAAATAAAATTACGAAGAGGACTGAAATCCTAATCACGTGAAAAAACGGCCATGTGTAGACTGAGAAAAATTCAACTAAAAACCACTGCACTCCTGTAATCTTTTTTGTATAAAAAAAAAATAAATAACTGTAAATGGAACTATCATTCAGAGGTACTTATAAGGGCAATCAGATATCGTGAATTTCCAAGGTGAAACAATAATGACTACATCAACATTAATAATAAATACTACTAATATACAGTATATTTATAATAATAATAATAATAATAATAATAATAATAATAATAATAATAATATCTATTGGTGGACATTTCTTTCACCTGTGTGTGTTTAAAGGAAATATCTCAAGAACTGAACAGATTTCCATAAAATTTGACGGAAACTATCTCCCGAAACTCTCCAAAAATGATTTTATTCTTTTCCACGTATTCCCAATAAAAAAGAAATTTAGTGCTATAAAAAATCACATATCATTTTAACCTACGTAAAATAAAAGGCAGAAGTGATGAGAGAAAGAAAGATTTACACGGACTCCATCTCACGTAACTCTTTTTCACAAGAGAGCAATTGTTATTGCATCACCATGTTTAACCAGCGGCTTCTCTCATCTCGCTTTTATTTTGTTTACAATCACCGTGACGTCATCACCGGAGGGTGCCAAGGTGGTTTTTCCGGATGGGTTACGCCGATCATCGCAGCCGATTTGCAACGGCAAAAAGAAATCTCGAATTAAGCAAACAGGCGTCAGAAAACTGAAAGTACCAAGAGGAGGTATTATGTTTTTGGAAAAAAAAAAAAAAAAAAAAAAAAAAAAAAAACAGGACGGAGAGCTT
>NC_090738.1:10513209-10520709 GCF_036898095.1 Palaemon carinicauda | reverse complement strand
CGCTAATCCATTACTTTAAATGGTACGGATGGGCTTTTGATGGGTTCCGCTATACAGTATGGACAAACCCGTTTACGCAGTCCCTGCAATTAGCTATGATTAGCATGCTTAATGAGGTATCAGCAATGCATAAATCATCTCCGCGAATAACTTGCAATGAGATAAACTGAGTCTTCTTCAGTTTATCCAGGTGCAGTCGACGACTTTCCAGGATTTCTAAGATTTCCTAATACAAAAGACCTTCTTAATCTTGTAGTCCTTCCCCGCTGAGTGTTACAAAATTAGCGGAGACTTGATAAAGGCTCTGCTGGAACCAAAAAAGATCTTTCATGTGAAAAATAGCAACATGAATCTTATTCTGAAATAATTCTTACTAAACGAGGAACAATCTTAAGAAAATAAGTTATTATCACAAAATGAGCAAAAGTGCAAGCTATGGAAGGAACATATTAATTTAACAAACCTAAAACAATAAACAGCATCCGACCATGAAGGTAGTTTGGGAACCCAGGTCAATGCAACATTTTCCACTTATTGCAACTATCAGCTTAACATATAACGAAAACGGACGTATCTAAGCACATTTCTTCTTCTAAAATACCTTCCATGAATCTATTTGGTTCATATTTCCTGTGTTGAACAATCGTTCTTTTATAATCACATAGGAAATATGTTTCCTTTCAACGTTCAATGTCTTCTTCGCTTTGCCAGTGAACTAGAAACAAAAATTTAAGCAGGAGAAACAGAATATAAAACTCCAAATACGTGATGTTCAATCTCACAATATTCGTCAAAACATTAACAAGATTTTAAACAAAAGACAAGACTTGCAACGGAATAAAATATCACCCATGAAGGTGAATACCACAACCGGCAAAAACATAAAAACCACTTGTTGCATCATTTACAAACAAAACAATGTTCTGCAACTTCACCGTCTAGATATGATGGATGAAATGCCCATTGTGCTCAAAAAAAAAAAAAAAAAAAAAAAAAAAAAAAAAAAAAAAAAAAAAAAAAAAAAAAAAAAAACGAGAATTCATGAAAACAATGAGAAAGAAAAGAAAAAAGAGTCATGCATGCACTCAACACATTTACATTTCGACTGATAAAAATATGTAATACTATCATACAACAGAAATACAGCCTATAGCGAATATTGGCGGCAAAAATGTTATGGTCATTAAATAATGTGAAAGCCACTGAATCATTTAAGATTTTATCATTGAGCTATTTAATAAATCTACTCGATGTATATTTTACTTGTCGATCTATGCACAGTATATATACATACATATATATATATATATATATATATATATATATATATATATATATATATATATATATATATATGTATATACATATATATATATATGTATATATATATATATATATATATATATATATATATATATATATATATATATATAGGCTATGTATATATATATATATATATATATATATATAAAACCTGTGTGTTTGTATGTCAAAATAAACATTTACCAATATAACCTGTTCCCTTGTCCCTTATAAGAATGATAGCCCTCCAGATTCTACCAAGTTTTTGGGGTTTCATTGTATTTTTGGGATGAGTCTGCGAGCCTCAAGCCCTTCCCCATGGATGTTCAAGAGGTTCATAATTGCTATCGTATCCCATTTTGGTGGCTTCACTTCCAAGCACTATAGTCCATTTCTTTTAGCGATGCATATTTGCACCGACTCGCGGCGGTGCCCTTTTAGCTCGGAAAAGTTTCCGGATCGCTGATTGGTTAGAATTATCTTGTCCAACTAATCAGCGATCCGGAAAATTTTCCGAGTTAAAAGCGCACCGCTGCGAGTCGGTGCAAATATGCATCGCTAAAAGAAATGGACTATAGTTAGAAACATAAGTTCAAGTTGTTTCACTATTGATAATTCTATGGACAATATTTAATATTTTTATATGGGGTTTCTTTGCCCCTGGTGTAACAATTGCTACAAAAGCTTTAAATTCCGTGACTGGTTGCTCCATTTGATCTTTGGCAAACTCTGGCAAATCTTGCAAACACACTGAAGTTTGCATCTCGATACTTATATAATAGGAGTGACGTGCTTGGTGTAATAGCTTGTCTAGGATGAGGATGAATTTTATCTTCACTGCTGTATAATATCAGGAACTGTATAAGCTTAACCCTTTTTATCCCCAGGCTATTTGGAAATTTCCAACCCTTAACCCCCAAGGGGTTATTTTTTTTCCCAGCACATTTTGCAGTATATATTTTTTAAAATTGCTCTAACAGCCTTAATTTTCGTCATAGAGAGGTCAGGTTGGTCTCATTCTCTTGGAAAATGCCTGAATTTCCTCAAAAAATTATAAAAAATATAAAATAAAAAATTTCTATAGCATTTTTTTGCAAGGACGTACCAGTACGTCCACGGGGGTAAAGGGGTGAGTTTTGTGAAACGTACCAGTACGTCCTTTGGGGGTAAAAGGGTTAAGGTGTTTTATAAAATAAATCTATAAATACCTACATTTCACTTTTTCGTTAAATAGATATATCCTTCTATCACTGATAATTCATTTCCAATAAATTGACTTTTGCAGAACATTTATGCTTATCAAATGAGAATGTGGGTTATATTTTTCACCTTTGAATAAGTACAGTTAGGCACAGGAATTCCTGGTACACCTTGCTCTGAGGAAGTGCACCAAGCTACACCCTTGTTGCGCGTTAAGTTCAGTGTATAGCTCCGACCATTATCTCTACCACCTCTCTCTACACTATATGTTTAATTATTCGCAGCGAAGCAAGGGTGTGACAGGGTGCACTTATTCCAAAAAAGGTGTGCCAGGTACTTCTGTATCCAACTGTAAATATGGATACCATAAAAACGAGTGATGGGAATACCAAGATGTTTACAAATGTAATGTTTACAAAGTTCAAAATGCTAAAGAATCAAATCATTGTCGTACCTCTACGTTATATAACTGCATAAGAAATGCTATCCGCAATCAGATAAGGTCATCTTCGCATAACAGTTTAACATCTAATAGTAAAATTACATAACGAAACAGAGTGGCTACACAAGATATTATCTCTTAACTTGTAGTGGCCTATTGAAAACGTCCCTGCCTGCCGTTCTACTTGACTGGGGTGTGAGTCAAATTCTAACTCAACAGTCTCTTGTAGTGTCTGCAACCTCACCATCCTTGAGATTTGCGAGAGCTTGCATATTGTCATTAACAGTCATTGCCTGGCCATCCCTGGTCCCAGCTTGGGTGAAGAGGGGGATTGGGCTCTGATGGTAGGTATATATGGTCAGTCTCTAGGTATTTGTCCTACTAGCTAGGGCAGTGTCACTATCCTTTGCCTCTACCATTCATAAGCGGCCTTTAAAACTTTGAAATACCATTCAATCACATACCGAGTAACTTACCAACCCGCTCGCAAATGATCATGTCTCTTATCCATTATCTACGATTACAGTAATGTGTATAAAAGAACAGTATCTCTGTATCCGTTATTCCTTTTGCTTTCATGTGATACTTTATCGGTTCAATGAGTGTTCAATGATGCAGTAAGACGACATTATCTATTCAATTACTCAACTTCTGACTTTGCAAATAATAGACATTTGTTTACCTTCAGCTGATACGAATCAGAATAGCCAGCAGGACTAGAAGACAAGAAAGGGATCCAACATAGCCTCAGAGATATTTGACCAAATTGATAACGAAGGACAAAATGTTCTTTGGTGTATTTTGTACTTCTAGATCTGGCTTTTATAACAGGTATTTTGAACAACCGACAAAATTAGATAATCGTTCCTTGCGGTAACGGAGATAGCCAGTTGTGCTTGAAAGTATATGTAATTACGTAAATTGCATTTACTGTTATTATAACAGTGCATGTAAAACCAATCAATGAACTGGTGTACGAGAACAAACATTGAAGTGTATCAAGACATGCCGACACAAAAACGTCAGAGAAGAAAATCAGAGTTTTCTTACGAAAGAGTTAGAGCACACCTTAAAGTATCAGTTGCCTTAAGAAATTACTCGAGCGCAGATGGTTTTGAAAAAAATAAAGTCCCAAATAGTATAATTTTACACGAAAGAAATATTTCACAAAAAAGAAAATTAAATGTCACATCATTGTAGCAACTAAGAATCAGGAGATAAGCTTCAAAATACAAGCAATTCTAAAAGAAAATATTTGGAAAAGAATAGATTAAATTAGAGTAAAATATAACAATAAAATGATAGAAACACTACCTCAAGTAAGTAAGAAACAAGGAATCATGAGATAAACATCAAAATACAAGCACTTTTGAAAAAAAAAAAAAAAAAAAAAAATTGGCAAAAAATAACAAAACGAATTAGAGAAAAAATAACAATAAAATGATAGAAGCACTACATCCAGCAAGTAATAGAAAAACACCAAAAGACGAACCATTTTGAACAAGAAAAGAACAATTTGAAAGAGGCCACATTTCGGGGCAGCATGACCGTCACGATGGTGATTTAAGACGGAGGGTAATTAGCGGTACCACTAATGACGGATAATGACAGTATCGATGACACCTTAACGACTCATTTGAGTTCATCCCTATTTGATTAACAGTTATCAGTAAACTAGACTAACAGTTGGTTTGCTTCTGCTAATGAGAAAAAAAAAAAAAAATAAAAAAAAAAAAAAAAAAAAAAAAAAAAAAAGCGGATCAATTTTATATACTCTGATTCTGAAGGTCAGAATCAAGAATAGTTCTATTTACTTCTTCATTAAAGTAATGAAATAAATAACATAATAATCCATAACTTTGCTAAATTATAAGGCTGAAGCAAAGGCTGGGGAGATGTAAATGAGCTTAGAAATTACTATTTCAAGATGCATAGAAATTTTTTTTTTTAATTTTTATTTTTTAATAAAACTCAACAAAATACAACATTATACCTTTTTAAAAATCAATTCCATTCCCCTATATTTCATACAGTTTTCTCTCTCACTTTCACTTTGTATCTATACCTCTGGATATATATATATATATATATATATATATATATATATATATATATATATATATATATATATATATACATATATATATATATGCATATATATATATATATATATATATATATATATATATATACATATATATATATATATATATATATATATATATATATATATATATATATATATATATATATATATATATATATATATGATCGTGTGGGTACAATTACATAATGCCAATGGTAGTATATGAAATTCAACTCTCCATCAAAGAGCGAAAAGACTTTCCGAGCGTCAAACAAACAGAGAATCCTTCCTCGCCATTACTAACAGCACTCCCTTTATAACAATAGAACAAAAACAAAGCCATGCTTAACATCCCTCGCATCACTGAGCGCCAGATACAAGAAGACAGACCGCTAGCGTTCCCGGTATCGGAGCCCCTCACTTTTTTTTCTTTTTTAAGATGCTGTATTGTTACCTGGGGTGATGTATTCAGGAAGCTGGCCCTAAGTCATAATGTGAGGACCGGGTAAATGAGGCATTTGGTTAGGGACGAGTTTCTTTCGAATCAGGACATTTTAATTGATCACGGAGTTATTTAAAGGTTTTAAAGGCTGCACGTGAATGGCAGAGGCAATTGACAGTGACAATGTTTTAGAGGCTGACTATATATGCATAAGACCAGCGCCCAAGTCCAACTCCAACCAAGCCAAGACCAGGGAGGGCCAGGCAATGGTTGTTAATAGACTCCGCCCAACCAACAATTGTTAAGATGGAAATTTAGAGAAAAATCTTTCAGATTTTGCAAAGTATGAGACAAATTAAAAAAAAAAAAAAAAAGTTCTGCGAAGAGGACTGAAATCCTAGTCACGTGAAAAAACGGCCATGTGTAGACTGAGAAAAAATTTAACTAAAAACCACTGCACTCCAGTAATCTTTTTGTATATATATATATATATATATATATATATATATATATATATATATACATATATATATATATATATATATATATATATATATATATATATATATATATATATATAAACTGGAAATGGATCTATCATACAGAGGTACTTGAAGGGGCAATCAGTTATCGTGAATTTCCAAGGTAAAACAATAATGACTACATCAACACTAATAATAAATACTGCTAATATACAGTATATTTATTTTAATAATAATAATAATAATAATAATAATAATAATAATAATAATAATAATAATAATAATAATATCTATCGGTGGATATTTTCTTTCACCTTTGTGTGTTTAAAGGAAATATCTCAAGAACTAAACAGATTTCCATGAAATTTGATGGAAACTATCTCCCGAAACTCTCCAAAAATGACTTTATTCTTTTCCACTTAGTCCCAATAAAAAAGAAATTTAGTGCTATAAAAAATCACATATCATTTTAACCTACGTAAAATAAAATGCTGAAGTGTTGAGAGAAAGAAAGATTAATACGGACTCCATCTCACGTAACTCTTTTTCACAAGAGAGCAATTGTTATTGCATCACCATGTTTAACCAGCGGCTTCTCTCATCTCGCTTTTATTTTGTTTACAATCACCGTGACGTCATCACAGGAGGGTGCCAAGGTGGTTTTTCCGGATGGGTTACGCTGATCATCGCAGCCGATTTGCAACGGCAAAAAGAAATCTCGAATTAAGCAAACAGGCGTCAGAAAACTGAAAGTGCCAAGAGGAGGTATTATGTTTTTGGGAAAAGAAAAAAAAAAAACAAGACGGAGAGCTTCTTGAATTTTATTTTCTGTTCAGTTTTTACATGAAAAGAAAAAAAATCTTTGACGAAAATTTGATATATATTAATAATGTCAATGTACCAGTCTGATGGTGTTATGAATAACATGGAATTTCACTATTTTTCCTGTACCCCAATAAATTATTGCGAAAATTTTAAGATGCCGCTGATTATTCACTGTAAGTTTAGAATATCGAGCGAATATGATAAAAAAAATCAAGAAAACGAACAATAAAATCAAGGAAGAAGAAAATTCAAACTAAAGAGAACCGAAAGAAAGAAATCATAGCCAATGAAATGCTTCTCGCCTAGATCAAAACACCGGTAAGTAAATGATTACAGGAAAATGCCTTCATTACATAAAAGTACTTTCATAAAGTTACGGTCTTCAGTTTCTTCTTAGCTAACGATGCATGAGAAATCAAACAGGGGGAACTTCTGGGGCATAATGGATTTCAGTCGAGAGATGTGACGAAACACGAAAATTATTGAGCACTTTCAGAGATAAATTATTCTAATATTGGTCTCCTCTGCTGAGAAACATAAGGATGAAACGTAAGATTGATGTACAGTTAGACACAGGAATACCTAGTACACCTTGCTCCACAAAAGTGCAACATGTCATACTCTTATTGTGCGGTAAGTAACCAAACAGATAGCGTTGGAAGAGATGGCATAGGTGGAGACGGGTCTAAACACAGGCACTCGCCACACAGTAAGGGTGTGG
>NC_090738.1:10490709-10498209 GCF_036898095.1 Palaemon carinicauda | reverse complement strand
AAAACATTATATACTTATACACAAGTATATGCAGTATATATATGCATATATATATATATATATGTATATATACATATATATATATATATATATATATATATATATATATATATATATATATATATATATATATATAATGTGTGTGTGTATACACTAAGACACTCAACGAACAAAAGGAATTAAAAATCCTTATCTGAAACCAACAGCAAAATTAACCTAAAAAGAATAAAAAAATATTATTGGGAGGAGGGAATTAAATTCAATAGGTCCGTTAAGGCAGAGAGAGAGAGAGAGAGAGAGAGAGAGAGAGAGAGAGAGAGAGAGAGAGAGAGAGAGAGAGAGAGAGAGAGAGAGAGGGGGGGGGGGGCAATTATAAGGTACACGAAAATTTTTCAAGAGGCCGTAACCACTTTTTGAATACTATTCCCAAATAATGCATTACGTTATGCCCTCATTAAATAATACACTTTCTCTTGTTATTTTGAAGTTTTTATCCAATTGTTATTTTCAAGTTTTTATCGTTTATATAAGAAAGATTTATTCTAATGTTATTGTTCCTAAATTTCTTGTAGTTTTTCTTTATTTCCTTTCCTCAATAGGCAATTTTCCCTGTTGGCGCCCTTGGGTTATAGCATCATGCTTTCCCAACTAGGGTTGTAGCTTAGCAAGCAATAATAATAATGATAATAGAGTATGCTGATGATGCTGTCCTTGTGAGCAGAACACCATAGGATTTGCAGTCCTTGCTTACCAGAATGCATGAAATATCACACGAGGTTAGGCTGAATATAAATAGATGGAGATGGTTTGGGCATGCTCTTCGCACTCCCCAAGTGAGATTAGTTCACCAAACGTTCTGCTGGACTCCACAAAGCACTTAAAGAGTTGGATGACTCAGGCCTACTCTACATGGTTGAGAACTATGAAGCGCGAAGTAGATGATGAATAGAGAAGTATTGAATTAAAAGCACAAGATAGAGACGACTGGCCAATTCTAACCGAGACCCTATGCGTCAATAGGGATAGGAATAGATGATGATAATGATTATATATATATATATATATATATATATATATATATATATATATATATATATATATATATATATATATATATATATATATACACATATATATACATATATATATAATATATATATATATATATATATATATATATATATATATATATATATATATATATATATACATAAATATATGCATATATATATGTTGTTAGATACATTACACTTGAGTGCGTACAGAAAAAAATACAAATGATCGTCTGAAGTAAAGTATATAAAATATATAAAAATGAATTTATAAACAACTTAAAATCGAATCATTATAGCTCCTTAGGCTTCGTCTATCATCTCAGATATTCAATCACCATCAATCAGGATGCCACGCGTAACTCAGATAAGATTATGAAAAATACCGTTCAAAGGAAGACATTCCATCAAGATAGGACACTAAATCTATTCCTTTGAGCTCCAAGTTGACTAAGGCATAATTAAACTTTAATGGAATATTTCTTTCCAACATCGTTGAAGATTATCGAAGTTATTGAATTATTTAATCTTCCTTTTTTGCTTATATTTAATCACTGAAAGATGTCTTACTTTATAATAATATATCATCTTTTAAATCTCTCAAGTCAACAATGATTGAAAGGATATGAAATTGATTGGCTAAACACACAAACAGTTTTATATACATATACATATATATATATATATATATATATATATATATATATATATATATATATATATATATATATATATATATATATATAAATATATATATATATATAAATATATAAATATATATATATATATATATATATATATATATATATATATATATATATATATATATATATATATATATATATACGTTTATATGGAGAAACTAAAAACGAAATAGATTTTATTGTCAGTGAAGAAGTTAAATTAGTTAAAGTTGTAACAGTGTTAGACATGTTAAAGTCAAGCGACCACAGAATGGTGAAAAGCTAAATTTGTTTAGTTCTCAGGGGAGAGAAAAAATTATTTTAAGAAAGAAAATAAACACTTCTACAATAAGAGAAAAGTCTGACGAGTTTAGATTAGCAATAAAAAAAAAATAGGTACTCCCAGCTTCAAGATGACATGGATGCAAGTAAAGAAGAAATGAATGGTAATTTAACAATATTTGTATTGGAATCGGCACAAGAGATAGGTGGAAAAGTTCCTAAGCAAGATTCAGAAAAATTATCAGAAAAGATGAAAAACCTAATAAAGAAAATATTTGAAATGAGAGGAAAATCCAATAGAGATGAAATAGAATTAGCAGAAATATCCAAAGCAATAAACTAAGTAAAAAGAAAGATATTCGTAAACATAATCAGACCACAATTGAGGATCCACTAAAAGGAAAAAACATCAAATTGACGGAAAGAAGACTTGGAACAAGATGCCAACAGATTTTTGCTTTAAAGGATGAAAATAGAAATATTATCCACAATAGAGATGGAGTGATAAAAATTGCACATGAGTTCTATACAATAGTGATATAAGAAATAACTTTCGCCCATAGAAATAACGAAACAACTGAAACGATACCATACGAAATATTAGAAGTAAACATAGAATTATAAGGCATGAAAAGAGGCAAAACAGCAGAAGATGGCCTAACAAATGATATATTAATAGATGGAGGAGATTTTATATTCGTAAAACTGGCACACCTTGACATAAAATGTCTGCAAGAAATGCTCTATACCTACAGCTTGAAAAAATGATGATAGGAGACAGAGAAAGAGCAACATGGGTACGAAAGCAAACTAAAGTATAGGGAATTCTAACAACATGTAAGAAAAAGAAATGGACATGGGCAGGTCATATGATATATTGATATTAAAAAAAAAAAAAAAACAGAATGGGATCTTAGCCATTGCAATAGGAGCAGGGGAAGGGACAGAAGACGATGCATTGACGAACTATAAAAGTTTGGGGGTTGGCCTGGCATAGAAACACCACAAACAGAAGCAAGTGGAAGGATATGTATGGGGAGGCCCTTGTTCTGCCGTAGATTATTAGTATTTTCATTACTAGCTAAGCTACAACCCTAGATGGAAAAGCAGGATGCTATAAGGCTAAGGAGCAGGGGAAGGGAGAGAAGACGATGGATTGACGAACTATAAAAGTTTGGGGTTTGCCTGGCATAGAAACACCACAAATATAAGCAAGTGGAAGGATATGTATGGGGAGGCCCTTGTTCTGCTGTAGATTATTAGTATTTTTATTACTAATTAAGCTACAACCCTAGATGGAAAAGCAGGATGCTATAAGGCTAAGGAGCAGGGGAAGGGAGAGAAGACGATGGATTGACGAACTATAAAAGTTTGGGGTTTGCCTGGCATAGAAACACCACAAATATAAGCAAGTGGAAGGATATGTATGGGGAGGCCCTTGTTCTGCTGTAGATTATTAGTATTTTTATTACTAATTAAGCTACAACCCTAGATGGAAAAGCAGGATGCTATAAGGCTAAGGAGCAGGGGAAGGGAGATAAGACGATGGATTGACGAACTATAAAAGTTTGGGGATTGGCCTGGCATAGAAACACTAAAAACAGTCGCAAGTGGAAGGATATGTATGGGGAGGCCCTTGTTCTGCCGTAGATTATTAGTATTTTTATTACTAGCTAAGCTACAACCCTAGATGGAAAAGCAGGATGCTATAAGGCTAAGGAGCAGGGGAAGGGAGATAAGACGATGGATTGACGAACTATAAAAGTTTGGGGATTGGCCTGGCATAGAAACACTAAAAACAGTCGCAAGTGGAAGGATATGTATGGGGAGGCCCTTGTTCTGCCGTAGATTATTAGTATTTTTATTACTAGCTAAGCTACAACCCTAGATGGAAAAGCAGGATGCTATAAGGCTAAGGAGCAGGGGAAGGGACAGAAGACGATGGATTGACGAACTATAAAAGTTTGGGGGTTGGCCTGGCATAGAAACACAACAAACAGAGGCAAGTGGAAGGATATGTATGGGGAGGCCCTTGTTCTGCCGTAGATTATTAGTATTTTTATTACTAGCTAAGCTACAACCCTAGATGGAAAAGCAGGATGCTATAAAACTAAGGGCCCCAACAGGGAAAAATAGCCCAGTAAGGAAAGGAAATAAGGAAGTAAATAAACTACAAGAGAAGTAATGAATAATTAAAAGAAAATATTTTAAGAACAATAACAACATTAAAAAAGATCTTTCATATATAGATTATAAAAAGAGACTTATGTCACCCTGTTCAACATAAGAACATTTGCTGCAAGTTTGAACTTTAAGTTCCACCGATTCAACTACCCGATTACGAAGATCATTCCACAACTTGGTCACAGATGGAATAAAACTTCTAGAATACTGAGTAGCATTGAGCCTCATGATAGAGAAGGCATGACTATGATAATTAATTGCATACGTTGTCACGAGGAGGATAGTATTGTCTGGGAAGATCTGAATGCAAAGGATGGTCAGAATTATGAAAAATCTTATGCAACATGAACGACGGTGCCAGAGATTAATATCTAGACAAGAAATAAGAAATTTAATAGACCGTAAGTTCATGTCCAACAAATTAAGATAAGCTTTCTATATATATATATATATATATATATATATATATATATATATATATATATATATATATATATATATATATATATATATATATATATATATATATATATATATATATATATATATATATATATGCTATTGTCATCCGGCATTTACATGTTCTCTCTCTCTCTCTCTCTCTCTCTCTCTCTCTCTCTCTCTCTCTCTCTCTCTCTCTCTCTCTCTCTCTCTCTCTCTCTCTCATAGAGTTAGCAAATCAAAAAGACATCCGTTGCATAAAGAAACTTTTAAACTACCGTTCCTAATTTTTATGGAGTGAAAGTTTATCGAGCGGTACGAAAAAAATAATGACTTTTAGTTATTCTTCTTTCATTCCGTAACAAGAATCTGATATAAAGGCCGACTATATCAAAAACGTTGATCAAGCAAAGAAGAAAACGGAGATAATATGGTCACAAAATAATCTGAAAGATTTCAAATCTTTCAGTAATATAATATTCAATATTTCAAGAAGTAATTTTCTTTTTCAATCTAGATAATTCATTTCATAATTTTACGGACTTGAATTACACCAGGAACTTTGATTTGTCGTATGATTATATTTTGAAATCAATATTATTGGGGAAATTAAAAAAAAAAAAATATTCAGTAAATAACAACAAAACTGAAATAATACAGGAGATTCTAAGTTTATTGTTTAATTATTTTAGAAGTTTGCAACATAATTTTTTTGTCTGTTTAAACAATAAAAATCGAAAATAAAACATCATATGATGATTGAAATGCAATTGTAATATCCTTCTGGTACACAAACACGAATGCCTTTAAAGTCATTCATGGAGAAAATGATTTTTCTCGTCGAAAAAAGGAGAGAGAAAGAGATCATAAATATTTGAGCACACAAGAATTTAATTCTTTTGCGCAACGGACCATTAAATATGGCGGTGAATAGATAACGGCGATACATAGAAAAAAAGGGGCGCAGCACTCTAATTCCTTTTGAGATCAGTTGTGTGAGAGGAGGCTTGTGATTTTATCTCCGGGACATGACCTTAACTTTGGGGATAATCTTCAGTCACGCATAATGGATTCCGTACCCTTTCACAAACATTGAATAGAAGAGTTTTCATGTTATTATTATTAATATTATTATTATTATTATTATTATTATTATTATTATTATTATTATTATTATTATTATTAGCTAAGCTAAAACCCTTGTTGGAAAAGCAAGATGTTATAAGACCAAGGGCTAAAACAGGGAAAAATAGCCCAGTGACGAAAGGATTTAAAAGAAATAAATAAACGATCTGAGAAATAACGAAAAATTAACATAGAAATAGTAACAACATCAAAACAGATATTTCATAAATCAACTACAGAAAGACTTATGTCAGCCTGTTCAACATAAAAACATTTGCTGCAAGTTTGAACTTTTGAAGTTCAATCGATTCAACTATCCGATTATTATTATTATTATTATTATTATTATTATTATTATTATTATTATTATTATTATTATTATTATTATTAGCTAAGCTAAAACCCTTGTTGGAAAAGCAAGATGTTATAAGACCAAGGGCTAAAACAGGGAAAAATAGCCCAGTGAGGAGAGGATATAAAGAAATAAATAAACGATCTGAGAAATAACGAAAAATTAACATAGAAATAGTATCAACATCAAAACAGATATTTCATAAATCAACTACAGAAAGACTTATGTCAGCCTGTTCAACATAAAAACATTTGCTGCAAGTTTGAACTTTTGAAGTTCAATCGATTCAACTATCCGATTAAGATGATCACTCCGCAACTTGGTCACAACTGGAATAAAACTTCTAGAATACTGTGCTGTATTGAGCCTCATGATGGAGAATGACAGACTTTTAACTGTATGCCTAGTATTACAAACAGGATGGAACTGTCCGGGAAGATCTGAATGTAAAGGATGTCAGAACTATAAGAAATCTTATGCAACATGCATAACGAACTAATTGAACGACGGTGCCAGAGATTAATATCTAGATTAGGCTTAAGAAATTTAATAGACTGCACGTTCCTGTCCAACAAATTAAGATGAGAATCAGCAGCTGAACACCAGACATGAGAACAATACTCGAAACAAGGTAGAATGAAAGAATTAAAACACTTCTTCAGAATAGATTGATCACCAAAAATCTTGAAAGAATTTCTCAATAAGCCAATTTCTTGTGCAAATGTAAGAAGATACAGACCTAATGTGTTTCTCAAAAGTAATTTGCTGTCCAGAATCACAGCTAAAATTTTAAGAGTCATACAGAGTTAAAGAAACATTATCAATGCTGAGATCTGGATGCTGAGGAGCAACTGTCCTTGACCTACTTACAATCATACTTTGAGTTTTGTTAGGATTCAACTTCATGCCCCATGATTTGCACCATGCACTAATTTTAGCTAGATGTTCATTAAAGTATTCAGCATCCGCAGATCTACATTCAGGAAATGGAATTGGTGCAAACAGTGTAGCATTATCTGCAAAAAGCTTGTTTTCTATGCCAAACCACATGACAAGTAATAGGCCAAGAACACTACCCTGAGGAACACCAGATATCACATTCCTACATTCACTATGGTGCCCATCAACAATTGGTGAGAAATTAAGTAACTTTGATATAATTTAGAGAGAACTTATGAGTGACTGATAAACTTTAGAGAGAAAATGCGTAACACTGATAATATTTAGAGAGAAAGGATGTAAATTTGATAAAGTTTAGAGATAAAATAAGTGACTGATAAAATTTAGAGAGAAAACTAGTAACTTCAAGAAAATCTAAAGCGAAAATAATTTAAGAGAGAATTATTGAGTGACTGATAAATTTTCGAGAGAAAATAAATAA
>NC_090738.1:10483209-10485709 GCF_036898095.1 Palaemon carinicauda | reverse complement strand
TAACTCCTAATATTCTTCTGAGGGCTTCGTTCTCAAATCTACAAAATCTGTTGGATATTGTCTCATTGGCATACCAAGACTCATGTTCATACAGTAACACCGATCTCATTAAACTGATATATAGCCTGATTTTTATATGTAATTTAAGGCGATTGGATTTCCAAATTTTACTAAACCAACCCATTGTCTGATTTGCCTTTTTCAATCTTTCATTAAACTCCAATTCTAAAGACCCTGTTTTAGAGATCATAGTTCCTAAATATTTATTTCCCAAACTAAAGTCTTAAACATTTCTAGGAATGCTGTGAATAATTTAGGAGAGATGGAATCTCCCTGTATAACTCCTTTCTCAATCGGAACTTTCTCACTATCTTTATGTAGTATTAGGATGGCTGCAATTTCTATATAGATATCCTCAAGTGTTCTAACGTAAGATTCATCTATTCCTTGTCTTTGAAGGGCTTTCGTTACTGCTGAAGTCTTTGCAGAATCATTATATATTTATATATATATATACATCTATATATATATATATATATATATATATATATATATATATATATATATATATATATATATATGTATGTATATATATATATATATATATACACATATATGTATATGTATATGTATATATATAAATATATATTCATATATATACACATATATATATAAATTTATATATATATATATATATATATATATATATATATATATATATATATATATATGTGTGTGTGTGTGTGTGTGTGTGTGTGTGTGTGTATGTGTTTGCAAAAACAAGAGAATACTATCACCTATTATAATAAATGTTTTAAAAAGCCATAATTTAGAATTTTAGAAGAAAACCACAATGCAAAAAGAATTAGCGTTGCTAATATAAAACGGTCGTTATATGCTCCATCGCATTTCCTTGTCCGATCTTTCCACGTGAATAAACATCCAGGAACATGGATGAACCAATTAATCCTCTATTTTTTTTTTTTTCTTTTTGCATGGTCCTTCTCATATCACATTTAACCACAGATATAAGAGAGTTTCTTCGAGTGGTTTGCGTAAAATAAAAAAAATAAATAAATTAATAATTCTTTTTGTAGGTTACAAGCTCATACTCATAATGATGGGGAGAAAGGTGAGAATATTTCTTATACAAATAGTAAAGGATAATGAAATTTAGAAAAATGATTCAGAGTACCTTAAATTAGGTATGCTAAGTAAGAATAGACAACAATAAGTTATATATGTATGTATGTATATATATATATATATATATATATATATATATATATATATATATATGTATGTATATATATATATATATATATATATATATATATATATATATATATATATATATATATATATATATATGTATGTATATATTTAGTTAAAGGAATGTATAACTGAAAGGTTCTAAGAAGTATAGCAAGAAAGACTAAATAAGTCTGCTACGAAAGACATTTCATAGGAAAGAAATTGATATACAGATGGCACAAAAGAACTGAACAGCAAAATGTATATAAGAGGTTCGATGTGCTGTTAATGAACCCTTTCTGTAGGTAGAAGATGTTACTAATATTGTTCAAGTTTTGCACACACACACACACACACACACACACACACACACACATATATATATATATATATATATATATATATATATATATATATATATATATATATATATATATATATATATATATATATATCAAGTCACATTCAGCGACATTGCCAAATTTATGACTACTCGGTCTCTCCGTTCATTGGGTGGTGGGAATAGTTATACCCTGATGAGAGGGGTAGCTTACCCCGAGAGATTACCCCCACAAATTACTGAAACTGCTATGTTGAGGTTATGAAATGGGGAGTGAGTGGGAAGGGTTGTATCTCTGTGTATGCATATTTATCTATATAATTAGCTTCCAGTTTTGACGGGTTGCATGTACTAGTATAGTATATTTACATGTGTGCGCATATACAGTATGTATGTATATATCCATACGTATACATGCATGTATGCAAATATATATATATATAGACAGTATGTAGATATATATATATATATATATATATATATATATATATATATATATATATATATGTGTGTGTGTGTGTAAATATATATATATATATATATATATATATATATATATATATATATATATATGTGTGTGTGTGTGTGTGTGCGTGTGTGTATATATACATATATATGTAAATATATATATATATATTATTATTATTATTATTTGCTAAGCTACAACCCTAGCTGGAAAAGCAAAATGCTATAAGCCCAGGGGCCCCAACAGGGAAAATAGCCCAGTAAGGAAAGGAAAGAAGGAAAAATAAAATATTTTAAGAAGAGTAACATTAAAATAAATATTTCCTATATAAACTATGAAAACTTTAACAAAACAAGAGGAAGAGAAATTAAATAGAATAGTGTGCCTGATTGTACCCTCAAGCAAGAGAACTCTAACCCAAGACAGTGGAAGACCATGGT
>NC_090738.1:10453138-10465638 GCF_036898095.1 Palaemon carinicauda | reverse complement strand
AAGCACTTCAAAACAACAATAATAAGCAATGCAAAGTGAATGGGTGAGTAAGGTAGATGAATCTCGTGGTGAGAACAATGTATTCTAACAAAATCAATAAATTTGGGGTTACCTTATAACATGTAAGGTAAGAAAACAGGGATGATTTACAGCAGGAAGGTGAGTGTAAACAAAAGATAATGAGAAGAATGGAATGAAGATGGCGCTGAAATAAGGTGATGTATTTACAAAGAAAATGGAAAAATAAACTTTAGACAAATCAGATATGTTAGCATATGTACAACATATGGGGATATCACAGTCCCCCCCTTGTTTTTGTTTTTTTCCATTTCCCGAGGATCAACCGAGGTTATCCTTGATAATGAGTCTGCCACAATATTTTCTCGTCCTGATATGGCGATTACTTGGATATTATGTGCAGATAGTATGTATGACCATCTTAAGAGTTTAGGGTTGAGAGTAGTGGACCTATGGAGATGCGACAGAGGAGAGTGGTCGCTGTAGACGTAGATCGTGTCTTGGCCATCAACATAAATCTCGTATCTCTGGATGGTAGCTACGATGGCGAATAGTTCTTTCTCCACAGTGGGCCAATTTAGTTGGGAACCCATAAATCGTCCACTGGAATAAGAGATTGGTAACAGATCAGCTAGTGGGGGCAGGTTTCCTGTTATGGCAGTTATTGGAGCAGGATGCTGTAATAAAATGCCCCCATATCCAAGATCACTAGCGTCTGTTTGGACATAGAATGGTTTGGTGAGGTTAGGTGCCATTAATATAGGAGGAGATGACAAGTAAGTTTTTAGCTGGTTAAATATTTGATCATGTTGTTGGCTCCAAGAAAAATTTACTTTTGAAGAAGTTAAAGCAAATAGTGGTCCTGTGAATGGTGAGAAATTTGGACTGAACTTAGAGTAATATCCTACCATACCTAGAAATCTTTTTAATTCCTGTTTGGTACTTGGAACAGGATAAGAAGTTATGGCGCTAATATTTGCATCATGGGGTAATACTTTACCACTGCCAACTCGATGACCAAGGTAAGATACCTGACCTTTGCAAAAATTACTTTTTGCTAAGTTGATTGTTAATCCATGTTGTTTCAACCTTGAGAAAACTTCTTTTATCTTTTGAATATGGTTTATCCATGTGTCAGAGGCAATAATGATGTCATCTAAATATACAAATACTTTTTCCAAGTCCTGTAAAATTAAAGACATTACTCTTTGGAAGGTGGCAGGTGCGTTGGCTAATCCGAATGGCAGTACGTTATAACTAAATAAGCCAAATGGAGTGATAAATGAAGAAATTTCCTTTGCCGTTTCTGTCAATTTAATTTGGTAATAACCCTTCAACAAATCTATTTGGGTTAAGTAGGTCGAATTACTTACTTGGTCAATGATATCTTGTATTCTTGGTAGAGGATACGAATCTTTAATTGTTAAATTATTAATTTTCCTGTAATCGGTACAAAGACGAAATTTACCATTTTTCTTTCCTACTAGGAGACATGGGGAAGCCCATGGTGACGCACTGGGTTCTGCCAATCCTTCTCTTATCAAGTAGTTCACTTCTTCTTTCATGATACCCAATTTCTTCTGTGATGTTCGATAGAAAGCTTGTTTAATGGGTGCAGCACCTGGTTGTAGTTTGATGTCATGATCTAGCATGGTGCATCTGCCTAGTTTATCTGAAGTTATACTAGGAAATTCATGGAATAAAGCTACTAAAGATTTACATTTTGATGCATATAAGGGTTTTAGATAGTCTGATAAGTTTTCCAAGATCTTTGAGTTTTGAGAATCCTGCCAAGATGCAGTTATTGGATCATCTGTAAATTGATCCATAGGACAATCTATGTATGGTATGGAACTAGTAATCATTACAGTTTTACTTTCAGCTGTTGAGGGAGACAAATAGGCCTTTAAGAGGTTTATGTGGACTAATTGAGTAGACTTACGCTTATCTGGAGTGGCGATTATATAGTTGGTTGGCGAGATACGTTGAGTGATGGTATAAGGTCCCTGGTATTTCTCTCGTAGGGGAGAGCCTGCAATCAGATGGTATAGCAGCACTGCATCTCCTACTTTGAAACTTCTGGTTTTAGCCTTTTTATCATAGTTAATCTTCATCTTCTCTTGAGCTGTTATCAAGTTAGTTTTGGCAATGGAGTGAAGATCTGAAAGTTTCCTGTTGAGTTCTGAAATATATTGGGAAATAGGTACCTCATTATCTCCCAACTTCAGGATGCGTTCTTTGACTGAACTGAGGACAGTTCGTGGCCGTCGACCGAAGAGTAGTTCAAAAGGTGACATACCAGTAGACTGGTTTCGAACTCCTCGTATGATGTACATGATCAGCTCCAAATCGCAATCCCACTCGTTACCTGAACTATGGATGTATTTCCGGAGAAGATTTTTAATGGTCTGGTGAGTGCGTTCTAATGCTCCATTGGTCTGTGGATGGTAAGCTGAGGATGAGACTTGGGTTATATGGTAATCTTTCATAGCTGTTTTAAAAGCATGACTCATGAAATTGGTTCCTTGATCACATTGTAGTTCAGTTGGAAATCCTACAACAGTAAATATGGACACTAGTGACTTTAGGATGTTCTTGGCTGAAATGTTTCTTAAAGGTACTGCAAATGGATAACGGGTAGTTGGGCATAAGGCCGTAAGCAAGTATTCATGTCCCCTTTTTGTCTTGGGCAAAGGGCCTACACAATCTACTATGATCTTACTGAAAGGTTCTTTAGGCACAAGTATAGGTTTTAATGGTGCAACTGGTACTTTCACATTAGGACTACTTACTTTTTGACATGTTGTACATGTTTTTACGTACTCTTTAATGTCATTCTTCATGTTTGGCCAATAAAAGTCTTGACTGATGCGTTCATATGTTTTAGTGATACCAAGATGAGAGTCAGCAGAGTGAGACAATTCTAGGATCAGAGGTCTTATATCCTTAGGAACAACTACCTGGAATAGATCCTTCCAGGTTTCTAGATGACTGTTCTTGCTGGACCTGAATTTTCTCATTAGTACATCATTATTAATATAAAAATAAGAACACTTGTTGGTATCCTTTGGTTTCACTTGGTTGAAACACTGCTGTAGAGTGACATCTTTCCTTTGTTGATAGCTAAAGGAATCAGGCTGGATCTTATATGTACTCATCAACTCGTTGAAATCCATAGGTTCAGAGACTGGCAACGGGTTTGATGATGATTCAGTAGGGGTGTCCTTTTTACAGCTTCGTGTCACTGCTAAGCATTCCTCCTGTACAACATCACCTGGAGATACTGCTATTAAGTTTGTTAAGACAACAGAGTTAGCTATGTCATTACCCAGGATTACATCTACATTCTTGCATGGTAACAGTTCTGGATTTACAGCTACTTCAGTAGTTCCAGAGAAATAAGGACAATGAAGGTTTACATTAATGAGAGGCAACATAGACTTACTGGTTAGGTCATTAACTGCAACATACCTGTGAGTTTCACCTTTAGATTGTATTACTTTAGGAGAGACGATCGTTTGAGAGGATCCAGTGTCTCTGAGTATGGTTACAGGTTTACCATTTATTTTGCCTGAGCAAGTGAAGGGTGCAAACGCTTGGGACTCGTGTGATGCACAATGGAAGGTCTTTTTCTTCTCCACCTTAGGTTTTGGTTCCTGTTTGGAAGGATTCATTTGCTTAGGAGAGAATTGAGGGGGATTAGGTTTTCTCTTTAAGTATGAAGCTGCACAATGTGGATCAGGACATTCTGAAATATGATGTCCTTCTTGTTTGCAGTATGTACAAGTTTCCTTAGGTCTAGTTTCTCTATATGGGGTTTTACCTACTTTATGAATAAGAGCATAGTCATCTGCCTTTAAAGCGGCTTTCTTAGGGTCAGATTCATTCTGCTCTCTTAGATACACATTAACGCTACCTGGTATTTTCCTTAAGAACTCCTCCATTACTATTAAATCTTTCAACTGCTCAAAAGTTTTGACATCTACTTTGTCTACCCACTTCTGAAACTGTTTAATCTTTCCATTCATAAATTCTAAAAAGGTCTGCTGAACTTGCTTCTGACTATTACGAAATATTTGCCTATATCCTTCAGCAGTAATAGAATAAGCATCAAGGATTGCCTGTTTAATTATGAAATAATCATGTTCCTCTAACATAGTGGCACATACAGATAATGCTTTACCTTTAAATGAGTTCCGGATGATCAAATACCATTTGTCCTGAGGCCAATTGAGATTCTTGGCTGTGTCTTCGAACACAGAAAAGTAGTTATCAGGTTCCCGTTCTTCAAATGTGGGCAGCAATTTCTGCACCTTGCCCACATCAAAGGGTTCGGGAATTAGCTTACCTTCTTCCTTTTCTTTCAGTCTTATAAATGCCAGATCCCGTTCTGTTACTGTGGCCGCTTCTCTCTCAATCTGCAGCCTAACACGGAGAGCTTTGTTTTTCTGTTCACTTTCTTTTTCTTGTTGCTCCAAAGCAGTTTCCACCTTGATACGTTCTAGGGAAGCAGCGGCAGCAGCCGTGCGCTCAGCAGCAGCGGCTTTCCTCTCTTCTAACTCAGCGGCGGCAGTTGCGGCTAGTTCAGCAGCAGCGGCTTTCCTGTCTTCTACCTCAGCGGCGGCAGTTGCGGCTCGTTCAGCAGCAGCGGCTCTTTCTCGTTCTACCAGAGTTGCGGCAGTTGCGGCTCTTTCAGCAGCAGCGGCTTTCCTCTCTTCTACCTCAGCGGCGGCAGTTGCGGCTCGCATCTTCCTCTTTTCCAACTCCAGCTGCAGACTTAGTTTATTCAAGTCACCATTTGGATTGGTAACGGTTAGAGCTCGAACGTCAGCCAATTCTTCTTCTGGAACAATATCTTCATCTACAAGGAAGTTCAAAATATGACTGAGAATTACACATTTTACGGCAGTTGCGGGAACCTGTACATCATAATGGCGAGCTAGATTCTTTAGGTCAGTTTTTGTGGCAACTGTGAGAGATTCCACATGATCCCGTGGTGATACAATAAATTGTTGCAAGTCGAAAGGCATTTTGAATGTCGCCCGTGGCGCAAGATAAGTAAGTACAAACTAAAATAAATATCCAAACTTCATAAGAATAAGTATAAGATCATACGATCGCAAAATAACAATCTTTCGATCACAGAAATACAAAATAGCTATCACAAAATTACAAGATCGAGAGATCACAAAATTACAAAATTATATGATTAAATCACATTACACAGAAATAACTTAAATACAAAATTGAGTCTCGCGAAACTTACGATACTATAAAACTTTTATTCACCGTTAACAACTGAACAATGTTTTTTTTTTTTTTTTTCTTTTTTTTTTATCTTGAACACGCGGCTAACTACTTCATAACTACTCAAACGACACGCTTAACATCACAAACTTTTACAACAATTCTACCGAATCAGTAAACAAGGCTTTAAAACGCAAAGGTATTTTTTACTTTAAACATTCCTAATTGGCACGTTCTAGTTTACATTTCCTTTTAATTTATACCAGCTTAATTCGATAACTTTACAATGTTACCTTTTAATTTATATAAATACTATATTATTCTCGTTATGATAAAGTATCTAGTTAATAGTCAACACCTAGTTTAAAGTAATTGATTATCAGAATAATGCGCAAACTGGACAAAATACTTACTATGCGCTTTATAGATATAACAGGAGTAATTTAACACAAGTATTTAAATATTCATTTACCGACACGTAAATGTTATTTGTACACCAAAATAGTACCTTTAACACCAAACAATATATAAGTTAATTTCCTGACTAGAGATAACGATTAGAATTACGAAAATCTCCAAAATTGGAAATTGGCTAATTTCACTTAAGAAATTTATATAACAAAATAAATCACTTTATAATGAAATAGAGATGGAGGAAATTTCACTTATAATGAAACTTAATTTAATAAATCACATAATGAAATTTGACTTATTTCCTAAATATCACTTTTAAATGGCGATTTTAAGAAATGGCAAAATCTTAGGGCTTCAGATTTTTTTTTTTTTTTATGAGAAATCTCTGGGATACGAGATTTGAGTAGGCGAAACTTTAATAGCTACCTACTGGGGGTATCTTCAATTAATAAGGGTGGTTTAGAAGCTGGACAATCAGCATACCTAAGTCTTAACTATATTAAGCGTGACTTGTTCCTCTTACAACCAAATGACTACCCAGACATATATTATACATAAATGTCTAATGAGAGGGAGACGAGACATCTACCTTACCTTGGAATTATTACTGTCGTCCTTTATCCTTGGTACGCCACAACACAACACTCGATACTGTTCATAATCACTGGAACTGTTTTTTCACGATTCAATCACTTGATATAAATTTGATGAATCATATCGCACATCATATCCCGGACAGGCCCCCAACTATTATGTGACGAACCACTGTGCAAACAATTACCCCTTTACAATGGGCGGTAGTTCTCTTCACACAACAAAATAGAAGTCATATGAGTAGACTTCCAAATTCACTTGTTTCTTATTACGAGTGTATAAGATTGTTGATTATGATCAAATGTATCTTCTTAAAGCTGGTTGCAGACAACAGAAGCACCAATAGCAGGATAATTGGAGGACAGGAACAATAAACTATGTTATAAACAAAACTAAAAGAATGTTTGGAAGATTGAAAGACGTGCACGTGTTTAGGGGTATGGCTAACGGTATGTCTGATCATTTTTTGGTGGAAGGAAAATTAGTTGTAGCAAAAGAGTGGGGGAATAGAGTAGGTGGATGTAAAAGGGAGGTAGTGAGGATTGAAGAGCTAATAAAACCGGGGGTAAAAAGTAAATATCAGGAAAGGTTGAAAATGGCATATGATGAGGTGAGAGTAAGAGAAACTGGTAATTTAGAGGAGGAATGGAAGTTAGTAAAAGAAAATTTTGTTGGGATTGCAAGTGATGTATGTGGCAAGAAGGTTGTTGGAGGCAGCATGAGGAAGGGCAGTGAATGGTGGAATGAAGGAGTGAAGGTGAAAGTGGAAGAGAAAAAGAGGGCTTTTGAAGAATGGCTGCAGAGTAATAGTATAGAGAAGTATGAAAAATATAGAGAGAAAAAGGTGGAAGTAAAGCGCAAGGTACGTGAGGCAAAGAGGGCAGCTGACCTGAGGTGGGGTCAGGGATTGGGTCAGTCATATGAAGAGAATAAGAAGAAGTTTTGGAAAGAAGTGAAGAGAGTAAGGAAGGCTGGCGCAAGAATTGAAGAGACAGTGAAAGATGGAAATGGAAGGTTGTTAAAAGGAGAGGAGGCAAGGAAAAGGTGGGCGGAATATTTTGAAAGGTTGCTGAATGTTGAGGATAATAGGGAGGCAGATATAATTGCTGTTCCAGGTGTTGAGGTGCCAGTGATGGGAGATGAGAATGAGAGAGAGATAACAATAGAGGAAGTGAGGAGAGCACTAGATGAAACGAGAGTAGGAAAAGCATCTGGTATGGACGGTGTGAAAGCTGAGATGTTGAAGGAAGGGGGTGTGACTGTACTTGAATGGTTGGTGAGATTGTTTAATATGTGTTTTGTGTTGTCAATGGTACCAGTAGATTGGGTTTGTGCATGTATTGTACCACTATATAAGGGTAAGGGAGATGTGCATGAGTGTTGTAATTCAAGAGGTATTAGTTTGTTGAGTGTAGTTGGAAAAGTGTATGGTAGAGTACTGATTAATAGGATTAAGGATAAAACAGAGAATGCAATCTTGGAAGTACAGGGTGGTTTTAGAAGAGGTAGGGGTTGTATGAATCAGATTTTTACAGTTAGGCAGATATGCGAGAAATATTTAGCAAAAGGTAAGGAGGTGTATGTTGCGTTTATGGATCTGGAGAAAGCATATGATAGAGTTGATAGGGAAGCAATGTGGGATGTGATGAGGTTATATGGAGTTGGTGGAAGGTTGTTGCAAGCAGTGAAAAGTTTATACAAAGGTAGTAAAGCATGTGTTAGAATAGGAAATGAAGTGAGTGATTGGTTTCCGGTGAGAGTGGGGCTGAGACAGGGATGTGTGATGTCGCCGTGGTTGTTTAACTTGTATGTTGATGGAGTGGTGAGAGAGGTGAATGCTCGAGTGCTTGGACGAGGATTAAAACTGGTAGGCGAGAATGACCATGAATGGGAGGTAAATCAGTTGTTGTTTGCGGATGATACTGTACTGGTAGCAGACACAGAAGAGAAGCTTGACCGACTAGTGACAGAATTTGGAAGGGTGTGTGAGAGAAGGAAGTTGAGAGTTAATGTGGGTAAGAGTAAGGTTATGAGATGTACGAGAAGGGAAGGTGGTGCAAGGTTGAATGTCATGTTGAATGGAGAGTTACTTGAGGAGGTGGATCAGTTTAAGTATTTGGGGTCTATTGTTGCAGCAAATGGTGGAGTGGAAGCAGATGTACGTCAGAGAGTGAATGAAGGTTGCAAAGTGTTGGGGGCAGTTAAGGGAGTAGTAAAAAATAGAGGGTTGGGCATGAATGTAAAGAGAGTTCTATATGAGAAAGTGATTGTACCAACTGTGATGTATGGATCGGAGTCGTGGGGAATGAAAGTGATGGAGAGACAGAAATTGAATGTGTTTGAGATGAAGTGTCTGAGGAGTATGGCTGGTGTATCTCGAGTAGATAGGGTTAGGAACGAAGTGGTGAGGGAGAGAACGGGTGTAAGAAATGAGTTAGCGGCTAGAGTGGATATGAATGTGTTGAGGTGGTTTGGCCATGTTGAGAGAATGGAAAATGGTTGTCTGCTAAAAAAGGTGATGAATGCAAGAGTTGATGGGAGAAGTACAAGAGGAAGGCCAAGGTTTGGGTGGATGGATGGTGTGAAGAAAGCTCTGGGTGATAGGAGGATAGATGTGAGAGAGGCAAGAGAGCGTGCTAGAAATAGGAATGAATGGCGAGCGATTGTGACGCAGTTCCAGTAGGCCCTGCTGCTTCCTCCGGGGCCTTAGATGACCGCAGAGGTAGCAGCAGTAGGGGAGTCAGCATTATGAAGCTTCATCTGTGGTGGAAATGTGGGAGGTTGGGCTGTGGCACCCTAGCAGTACCAGCTGAACTCGGTTGAGTCCCTGATTAGGCTGAAGGAACATAGAGAGTAGAGGTCCCCTTTTTGTTTTGTTTCATTGTTGGTGTCGGCTACCCCCCAAAATTGGGGGAAGTGCCTTGGTATATAGATAGATAGATAAACAAAACTTTAATCTTACGTTAAACAAAATAATGAAAAAGCACTTCAAAACAATAATAATAAGCAATGCAAAGTGAATGGGTGAGTAAGGTAGATGAATCTCGTGGTGAGAACAATGTATTCTAACAAAATCAATAAATTTGGGGTTACCTTATAACATGTAAGGTAAGAAAACAGGGATGATTTACAGCAGGAAGGTGAGTGTAAACAAAAGATAATGAGAAGAATGGAATGAAGATGGCGCTGAAATAAGGTGATGTATTTACAAAGAAAATGGAAAAATAAACTTTAGACAAATCAGATATGTTAGCATATGTACAACATATGGGGATATCACAATATATATATATGTATATATATATATATGCTATTGTCATCCGGCATTTACATGTTCTCTCTCTCTCTCTCTCTCTCTCTCTCTCTCTCTCTCTCTCTCTCTCTCTCTCTCTCTCTCTCATAAGATTAACAAATCAAAAAGCCATCCCTTGAATAAAGAAACTCTTAAACTACCGTTCCTAATTTTTATGGAGTGAAAGTTTATCGAGCGGTACGAAAAAAATAATGACTTTTAGTTATTCTTCTTTCATTTCGTAACAAGAATCTGATATAAAGACCGACTATATCAAAAACGTTGATCAAGCAAAGAAAAAAACGGAGATAATATGATCACAAAATAATCTGAAAGATTTCAAATCTTTCATTAATATAATACTCAATATTTCTATTTCAAGATGTATTTTTTTTTTAATCTAGATAATTCATTTCATAATCTTACAGACTTGAATTACACCAGGAACTTTGATTTGCCGTAAGATTAGATTTTCAAATCAATATTATTGTGGAAATTGAAAAAAACAGATATTCAGTACATAACAACAAAACTAAAATAATAAAGGGGATTCTAAGCTTACTATATAACTATTTTGCAAGTATGCAACATCATTTTTTTTGTATGTTTAAACAATAAAAATCGAAAATAAAACATCATATGATGATTGAAATGCAATTGTAATATCCTTCTGGTACTCAAACACGAATGCCTTTAAAGTCATTCATGGAGAAAATGATTTTTCCCGTCGAAAAAAGGAGAGAGAAAGAGATCATAAATATTTGAGCACACAAGAATTTAATTCTTTTGCGCAACGGACCATTAAATATGGCGGCGAATAGGTAACGGCGATACATAGAAAAAAGGGGGCGCAGCACTTTAGTTCCTTTTGAGATCAGTTGTGTGAGAGGAGGCTTGTGATTTTATCTCTGGGACATGACCTTAACTTTGGGGATAATCTTCAGTCACGCATAATGGATTCCGTACCCTTTCACAAACATTGAATAGAAGAGTTTTCATGTTGTTGTTATTATTATTATTATTATTATTATTATTATTATTATTATCAGCTAAGCTAAAACCCTTGTTGGAAAAGCAAGATGTTATAAGACCAAGGGCTACAACAGGGAAAAATAGCCCAGTGAGGAAGGGATATAAAGAAATAAATAAACGATCTGAGAAATAACGAAAAATTAACATAGAAATAGTAACAACATCAAAACAGATATTTCATAAATCAACTACAAAAAGACTTATGTCAGCCTGTTCAACATAAAAACATTTGCTACAAGTTTGAACTTTTGAAGTTCAATCGATTCAACGATCCGATCAAGATGATCACTCCACAACTTGGTCACAACTGGAATAAAACTTCTAGAATACTGTGCAGTATTGAGCCTCATGATGGAGAATGACAGACTATTAACTGTATGCCTAGTATTACAAACAGGATAGAACTGTCCGGGAAGATCTGAATGTAAAGGATGTCAGAACTATAAGAAATCTTATGCAACATGCATAACGAACTAATTGAACGACGGTGCCAGAGATTAATATCTAGATTAGGCTTAAGAAATTTAATAGACTGCACGTTCCTGTCCAACAAATTAAGATGAGAATCAGCAGCTGAACACCAGACATGAGAACAATACTCGAAACAAGGTAGAATGAAAGAATTAAAACACTTCTTCAGAATAGATTGATCACCAAAAATCTTAAAAGATTTTCTCAATAAGCCAATTTCTTGTGCAAATGTAGGAAGATACAGACCTAATGTGTTTCTCAAAAGTAAATTTGCTGTCCAGAATCACAGCTAAAATTTTAAGAGTCATACAGAGTTAAAGAAACATTATCAATGCTGAGATCTGGATGCTGAGGAGCAACTGTCCTTGACCTACTTACAATCATACTTTGAGTCTTGTTAGGATTCAACTTCATGCCCCATAATTTGCACCATGCACTAATTTTAGCTAGATGTCTATTAAAGTATTCAGCATCCGCAGATCTACATTCAGGAAATGGAATTGGTGCAAACAGTGTAGCATTATCTGCAAAAAGCTTGTTTTCTACGCCAAACCACATGACAAGTAATAGGCCAAGAACACTACCCTGAGGAACACCAGATATCACATTTCTACATTCACTATGGTGCCCATCAACAATTGGTGAGAAATTAAGTAACTTTGATATAATTTAGAGAGAACTTATGAGTGACTGATAAACTTTAGAGAGAAAATGCGTAACATTGATAATATTTAGAGAGAAAGGATGTAAATTTGATAAAGTTTAGAGAAAAAATGAGTGACTGATAAAATTTAGAGAGAAAACTAGTAACTTTAAGAAAATCTAAAGCGAAAATAACTTAAGTAACTGATAAATTTTCGAGAGAAAATGAATAACTGATAGAATTTGGAGAGAAAGCGAGCAACTTTGATAAAATATAGAGAAAACAAATGAGGTTTTTGATAATATTTAAAGAGAAAATTAATGACTTTCATCAAATTTTCGTGAGAACTTGAATAGAATTAATAAAATTTCGATAAAATTAGTTACTTTGATAAAGTTTAGAGAGAACAAATGGGTAGTTTAATAGAATAGGAATAGTGCAAGATTATTCACCATAGAATTCAATAAGAAGGAAACTGCAATTGTTATAAAATCCTAAGAATAAATAACTTTACATAAAACTTGAATATAGTAAAAATAGTTCTTCTAAAACCTATTTGAAAGAATATCTCGCCAATATTTGTTGAGTGAAAGAAACTTATATAAACTTTCATAATACAAATTATCATCATCATCATCATCATCCTCATAATAATAATAATAATAATAATAATAATAATAATAATAATCTCTCCTATAAAATAGAAAGTATCTGGTTTGTGTGTGTGTGTGTACATATATATACAGTATATATATATATATATATATATATATATATATATATATACAT